>NW_019384870.1:322657-425239 GCF_000671375.1 Centruroides sculpturatus
TTCTATTTTTGGAGAAATTTTTTAAAATTTAGTTCAAAACCTGAAGACAGTTTATGGAATAGTTGAAAATGTCTGTTAAATAATTTTCTCTCGGCAAACCTTAGGTCAGGGCTTCTTAAACTTTTTTTATTCACGACCCCATTTATGATTGTGATTTTTTTCGCGACCCCAAAAAAATATAAAATAAAGATATATACAAATTTGCAAAAACAATAATGGTGTACTACCACAGTTCACTCTTGTGTTACAATAGAACAGAGACAACTAAATACACTAAAAAGCGACAATAATACACCAGTTCACACTACAATCAGTGTTGCTGAATCGTTGTCTCGATACACCAAAAGCGCAACTCACGAAACCTATGACACAAAGCGTGCCATTTTCAAACTCTCACAAACTATTTTCAATATTTTGTATTAAAATCTCACGACCCCAAGATTTCGCTAAGCGACCCCAAATGGGGTCGCGACCCATAGTTTAAGAAGCCCTGCCTTAGGTGATGTAATAAGATTGTAATTAAAATACCATTGAAAATAATATATTTCAGTAATAATCAGTAGTTGAGATTTAGTCTCAACTACTAATTATTTGTTGAATAAAACAGCAAAAGTTAAGAGAAAACTGTTTCCTTGATGAATGATCTATTAATAAAAATCAAGATTTCACTAAGAAAAAAAAGAAAAAAAAAGAGAGAGAGAGATGAAATCACAAAAACATTTATCACTCTGTTTTCAACAGACTCACATTGAAAAAAACTTCAGTTCAAGAAGTACTTTCTTATTTCATTTTACATTTATTTATTTATCATAAAGTATTGTAAAAATAATAATAAAAATAACTTGTAAAAAATAGTTTCGAAAACGAATAAAAGTTTTAAAATGTAATTATAATTTTCTTTAATTATTTTTCATAGTATTCTATAATAATAATAATGAAGCAATTTAATTTGTTTTGAATAAACAAATTTTTATGCTCTCTTCAACAAATCATGATTATTAAAATAAACAATTTTAAGTCATTCCCACTTGTCTCTAAACAATTCATCAAATATTCATTAAAATGTTAAACTGTTTTCCTAAAAAATTAAATTTCTCTCTACACAAAAATTCATTTATCACTAATAAATATGCTTTGCTATATCAATTATTATAAGTTTTATATGAACTTAAGGTTTAATTAGAATCTAGACACTTAAAATATAATAATGAATAAAGTTTAACTGACATAATAATATAACTGCATGTTATACTATATTCATCAAATATGATAAAAATCATGTCAATATAGTGATCAAATGGAAAAGTCTAAGGAAATGTATTGCCTGGATAAAGAGTGAACCAACCCAGGGTGGAAATGCATCATTATAATAATGTTTATTCTTGAATATGCTTTTAATTTATGAAATAAATCCCTTTTTACTTTACTTTTTTTTTGTTAAAGAGATGACTAAAGTTGTACAAATGATTAAATACATCAAAGAATGATAATTTAGAAATTTTGAAAGGTAAATGCTTAAAATTTAATTTAGTTTGTTTGCAGTTCAATGAATGTATATATAAAAAATTTTTTATTATTTAATATTTATTAGAAAAATGATATAAAAAAAACACAAAATGTAATCTATTAATATTAAATTTTAATACATACCATAAAGATCCATTAAGATCTGAATAATCATATAATAATCCACTTCTAAACTGTTCATCTGGATCATCATGTGTAACTGTAGGTAAAAATGGTCTTTTAAGACCATGGGGTAAAGTAGTAGCCTGAGTAGTTGCAACATTTGGAATTGCACTAGACTGAGTTGAAGTAGATATTCCGGCTTTAATATCTTCTGACTGCGTTACAGGTATCCACTGATTGGATGAAAGACTTGGTGAACTATCTGCTGCTTTTCCACCATCCAGTAATGATGTTAAGGGGCTCTAAAATTTACAAATGAATTTTTTTTATAATATAGAAAAGTTTGTTAAGAAATTTTTTAAAATTTTAGTCCATTTATTTTAAATAACTATGATATCATTTGCTTTTAAACATCAATGATTTCCAAATTCATTGTTTGTTTATTTTTTCTCAATAGATCTAAACAGATAAAAGCAGGGATGGAGAGTTGGAGTCAAAAAACATGTCAACTCCCAAACACCTTACATCTTGTTAATGTTTAAAAAATTTTAAAAGCTGTTAATGCTGTTATTAATTAACATTTTCATATAAAATGATTAAAATTTAAAAACTCTGTATTCAAATTCAATACTTTCTGTTTTCTTGCTACTTTTTAATTTTTATTTCATGTAAACAGTTTGGAAATTGTAAAGAATCCTACTATATGATTAAAGTATGATATTACTATATAAATTAATAAAAATTATTAAAATATAATTATTTTATTATTTATCTTAAAATTATTATTATTATTATTTTAAATTTAAACATTCTTCTAAAATATTATATTTTCGTATATACAGTGGGTGATTGGTTAACGAACAGTTTGGATAGTGAACACTTTCACAAAAGATTTTTATGATCAGACAACGAACACATGTTCGGATAACAAACATTTTACTGAACAAACATAAAAAGAAGCAACAGAAAATAACGAATACTGAGTGATTTTCCCTTGTCTTCAGGCAACAATTCGAAACCTTTCGGAGTGTGGGAGACGTAACATTGACGCTATACCCAATACTGATTGGACAGTATTCCTCCGAATTTTGAAACTCTCCCTTGTAATTCCAACTTTTCGTTTACCTTTCTGACAAATAATTTTTTATAGTCTTTGCGAGAATGTTTGACGGGCACTTGTTAAGTTTTGCATTGGGGTTTATTTACGAAAGGTGAAAGTTTAACTGGCCCATCGGATATTCATTAATGTTTTAATATCAAATTTCGAATTTCATCCGAGCCTTGCATTTAAATAATTTTTTGTGGGCTAGTTAATTTTTGTACTCTGAATTTTTGTAAGTGCTTTTCTGAACTTTTCATTTAAAAAAGAAACTGATAATATTATGGAGCCTAAAAAAGAGGAGTGTCAAGAACTGTGCTCACTGTAGAAACCAAGTAAGAGATAATAGCCAGGGTAGAAAGTGGGCACATAATGTCTGATGTTGCTAGGCAGTATGGCTTGAAAAGGTCTACAGTAGGCACAATCTTACATATGAAAGATATATCAAGAAGGCTCAAGCTGCTAATGGAGTAATGAAAATCACATCTGAGAAATAAAGAGCATTTTAGAGCTCATAATGGAACTGGATCTNCCGCAGTTCAATCTTATCCAAGGAAGATACTGTATTATCAAGAAGACTCAAGCAGCTAAAGGAGTAATAAAAATCATATCTGAGAAATAAAGAACATTGAAGAGCTCATAATGGAACCTGGAATGACAACAAAAGAACGCCAAGAAATTTGGCGAGATATGTTTTCTTCTGAAAAAGAAAATATATCTCGCCGATATCTGCTACTAAAGATCTTTTGAGGAAGTGGGAGGGTGTCAGAACAACGGTCTTAAAATGGATCCAAACCAGCTTGAGGCTAATAGGCTTGGGGATCTCTATAATTACAATACTATTAATTACTTCCGAAAAATCCTGAAGAGGAGAGAAAAGCAATCGACATTAGACAGATTTTTTAACCCCCACAAACGGAAAAAACACGACTGATAAAAATGCAAGACTGTGTATATATGTATTTTTACTATTACATATAAATAAACATAGTAAAAAAATATATATTTTTTTATTTTTTGGAGTCTCCAGAATGAATTAATTAAATTCCCATAAAAACCTATGGTAAATCGATAATCAGTTAATGAACAATTCGGATAATGAACAAAGTCTTGAAATGGATTATGTTCATTAACCGATCGCCCACTGTATTACTATTTTTATCAAAAAGCTTATAACAACCAACTTTACTTCTATTAAACAAACTACTGATTTACTTGCACTGCATTAGTGAAAGGAATCAGGAATTGAAGTCAGAGTCAATTTTAAAAAAATACAAACTCGGGGAATTGGAAGTCAGGCATTTTTCCTCCAACTTCCCATCCTGGGATAAAAGCATACAATCACCAATATTACAGATCAAGCCAGAATTGTCCTCAGAGGCAGATTAAGCTGGTGTTGCACTGGCAGTTGCTGGGAGCCCCATGATCAATTGGGTCTCAGGAAAACTTATTAAACAAAAATAATTGAAATTTTTTACTAAGCAATTATTTATATGATTTTATATGCTTTATTGCTTGAGAATAAAGCTAAACACTTTAAATAAATTATGATGTTCATTATCACAAAAAAAAAAGGCAAAGCCCTTGCAATATTAATTTGCATATGGAAATAAGCATTAAATCTCTATCAAAATAAGTTTAGCATGAATAAATGTATTGTACTAGAAATAATTTGCTGCTTTACTACATCAAATGAAAGACTGATGTTTTGAGATAAAGACTACAGATTGGAAATTATGACTTGTGGTGAATATTTTGCATATTTTGGACCTTCTGACATATTTCACAAAAATATAAATAAAAATGGTAGATAATGCTCAATCAATAGGCACTATTTATAAATAAGATTAATAACAACTAAAAAACTGAAACAATTTCACAAAAATTGTTAAGCAGTTATTGTGGTGAGTTTAAAACCAAATTGAAACTGTTCAATCATCCACATGTCAAAGACCAGATACAACACATCATTTTGTGATAAACCGATTAATGCAAGCCAGCATTATTCATCAAATAAACATCAATAGAAACTCAAGATATGAAGCAATAAATGCAACACCAAAAGTACAGCAGCAGATTAATAACTGTTTTAACCATGAATCAGAATTTAATTGGTTTTACTGGAAGCTTTTATGGCAACAGACATACCAATTTACAAGATTAACAATCCAAAACTGAAGAAATTTAAGAAATGGACATGAGAGAGAGAAAAGCATAATCCATTAAATTTGACAGCACTGCAAAAAGATTATTTTGGTAATTTGTACGAACAAATAGAATCTTGCATCATGAACAAATTGAAAAATAAACTTATTTTGGTTGATGGCAGACAAGACTCTTCATTGTCAAAAGTAAATAATAATTAATATTTTAGCTGGAAATTTGGATAATGACTATTTAATACTTTCCATAAACTGGAATAAAAATACTAGAAGACTTGCAGACAACCTCCATAAATTCCAGCAAAATTATTTCATTAAACATTTCTGGTCTCTTTAATTGGCCAGCTTCAGGTCATATATCATAAACCAACAGAATATGATGTTCTATTAACAGAATGTGTAGGTGTTTGATAATTTTACATTATAAATTTTGAAATTTTAAAATTTGTGTTAAGAATAATTTTTAAATTTTTACATCAAAGGTTATTATAAAATATCATAGCAAGTTAAATACACAAAAAATTATAGCAAATTAAAAAAGTTATAAAATTAAAAATAACAACAGAACAAATTAACTTAAAACTATTTAGGTCCCATTTGGTTGTGAAACTTTTGTGTGCTGTTATAAAATGTTTGCCATGCTGCTAATAGATATTGGCATTTGATAAAATTTAGGCATTCAACTTCATCAGATGCCTTGAATATCTACAAGCATTCCAAAGTTCTGATCTGATCAATGTGAAAGGTCTGTTGCACCAACTTGATGTGATCTAGGTAAGTTGTTACTCTAGACTAATTTCAAAATTTTGTTATGCATAACATAAAATTATTAAATGCCTACACATAAATCAAAAGAATACAATGTTCTATTAAAGATTTATGAGCTTAAGCTGGCTTATTAAGGAGGCTAAAAACAATTGTCTAATTAAATTGTTTTGCTGAAATTTGTGAAGGTTGTATTTCTTACTGGATGCTGACTACAAATAAATAAAAAATAAAGACTTTTTGAAGCATACCTATTGTTAATCTAAAACAACATTATTTCAAAAACAATTATTCAAGTTCTTCAAATAGTTTATGGTAAAAGTATTATATTTAAAAATATTTTATTGTTTGTCACTGATGCACCTACAAACATGGCAGTGTCAGCAAGATATTTAAAGGTTTAAATCTGAAGCTTATTCATATAACTTGCTCACTCATAGTGTTAATGTGATTGTTGAAAAATACCTGGTTCTCTAACGCTGATGCATTCATCTTGAACATAAAGAAATTGTGCAAGAAATTTCCTTATTTAAGGAATTAAATCCAAATTTATCTTTACCTTTGGAGTCAGTAATTACTTGTCAGTGTGCCTGGCTTAATAGTTTGGATAATTACAAAACAAGAGCTTACTTCAAACATGAACTAAATATTGATTATTTCAACTCATTTTTCATTTCTTAGTAACACAATATGTAAGTTCGAAAGTAAGAAGCTAGGAAATTTTTAAAGTATTTTTCCACATGTTTTTTCTCATTACTGTTTTCGGAAAAATATTTTGTAAACAGTTGTGTCTAGTAAAGAAAAGTCTTTTTTTATTGTTACATAACTCATTTTTTATGTGCATTTTTTTGCGGTAATTCTAGGCTAGTTTTTGGCGATACCCCAAAAGAATTTGACAACTATAGTCATTGCTCACTGCTGAGTGGTTAAAATATTTATGTGTGTAATTTATTTAAGTAAAAATTATTTTATATATTTTTATTTCTAAACATGAATCCATAGTAAATTTATAAAATATTTGAAAAAAAAATTGATCTGTCATCAATTTTTCTGCAACTCCTCAAATATTTTTCGCAATCCCCACTTTGAGAATCACTGGTGTAGGTCATGCTTTCAGCATATGTGATAAACAGGAACTCTGGACATGAAAAAAACATATCTGCTTATAGAAGTTTTGGGAGTCATTAATCATATAACAACTGCAAATTTTTAAGCATTCCATGAGTATGTTGTGGAGAAATGGCATAGATTATCATGTTGTTTCATTACTGATGCTGCACCTAACATGAAAAAGGCTGATCAAGAACTTGAAGTACTTTATTTTAAAATAATAAACATTACATGTCTTCTGCAAGTAATGAATAGAGTAGATGAAGTGGGAAAAATACTCTGATGTGGATAAACTAATTTTATATGTGAAAAAAATGTTTCCAAAAGTACCTAAGTAGTGAGAATTGCCCAAGAATTTATCAGGTAATCTTTCACTCCCACAACAACCTGTAATTAAGCATATAGGACTCCTGGCTAAACACTTAAATTTTATACAAATAATTTTGAAAAGCAGTTACAAAGCTTGATCAAAAGGAAGCTGCTGTTACCGTATTTTCGTGGAATGACAGTCTATCTGGGGAGACCATAAAATCAGATATTTCAATATGGTAAAAACCAGCATGCCAATTTATCTGGGAGAATGCTGGCATGCTGGTTTAAGTGAGGTTATAGATCCCTCTTTAAAAGGCACATTAAAAAAAAAAAGTTTTTTTCCTAAAACTGTGGAACTGTCAGCTTTACATCAAAAACTATGATTATATGTTTAATTTCTTCATTTTGTCTTCTTTCTAACCACATAAAATACTCTTAGAATTCCAAAAGTGCTGTTTTTTGTGTGTAATTTATTGTTATTTGGTTCAAAAATGCAAAAATAAACATATTAATTTAAGAAACTCTGTAAATTAACTCAGCTTATACCTATTAGCAATGGCTTTGTGTGAAATTTAAGAAGGTGTTATTTTTAAGGTCAGATAGATGATCAGTGTAGCCCACAATGATCAACAACAAAAAATAACTACAACTACTACTGTCAGTAAGTTGTTAATTGCTTTAGTAGCTTGTAAACCAAAACTCTCTTCCTGATTTTAAGTTGATCAAATTACAATGTTATTATTTTATTGTACTCGGAAGAATGTTTTCTTTAACATTTAATTAGCAATTAGTTTTGTTAGATCTGATTAATTTTATATGCTAGTCACAGTTTAACCAGCATGCTGGTCTCCTTCATTTTTATGCGGAATGCTGGTCATTCCGCAAAAATATGATATATGTACAGCACAAATGTTGTCCAGAAGATTGAGAACTAAAATCAATTTATGCTCATTAAAACCAATTTTCATTTTCTTTGTGAAGCAATTTTACAGTTTAAAAAATGTGATAATTGACTGATGGATGCTTTGGAAATAGTTGAGAAGATAAAACACAGTTTAACAACTAATAAAGGTGTTTTTGTACATGCTATTTGCAAAAAAATGTATTATGTATTAGAGAAAAATGAAGGATTTACAATTTTTAAGCTTATTGCAGATGCATTAAGAGGGGAAAAAATGTTTCCTCAGAAACACTGGAAGAACTAAGAGTACAGGAAGTTCTGTATTTTAGTTATGCTCCCATACCTCTCAATGATGTTCAACATTCTTTATCTGGATACAAATCTTACTAGCAACCAACAATGTTATACTGTTGAAACCTTCAACATTATTTAGTTGTGCTTTACAGTATGTAAGCTAAGTAAATGTAATCTTATAATATGTAATCTTGAAATCTAAGTAAAATTATAGTTTTCCAGTTTACACACTTCTTACTTCATTTGCTTATTAATTATTATTTGCAAAAAATGTGTGTTTATCATTAATATATTTTGAAAAACCTTTAATATGTTTCCCACATTTTTTGGCATAAACTTCTAGGACTTATTTATTTCTCATAAATTAATTAGTTTGGAAGCAAAACTCAAATGACAATCCAGACAGCATAATTGGCACTGGATCTACATGATAAGCAGAAGTTGAAAGTTTGGGTTCCATTCCAAATCATTATTTTCTTCCAAAATAGATTAAGTTAATTTATTTAAATAGACACCCATGATTGCTGTAAATAATTGGGCACTAGAGGGCGGCATTAGCACCATCTTGTATTAAATTTAATGATATTTAATTTATTAATTTAGAATAAACTGGAAGAAAAGAATTGGCCTGAAGTAGGACTCAAACCTGCAACTCCCGCTTACCATGCGGACGCATTGCCAGTTACGCTATTTGGACCTTCAATCTGATCTCCTCCTCTTCCAGTATATATAAACCTAATGTATAACCATCAATGGTTAATACGGTGCTGACTGAGGACACACCCGGTTGGCACTGTAAACATTGGGTTTCGATAGATGTTTATATTTGTTAATTTATTTATTTCTAATTATTAAATATATTATAAAATGGAAGAATAACTGCCTATCTTTAGTCAAAATTACAAACTATCAGTGTAATTAAGTAGCTAAGTTCTAGTCCAAGAATTAATCCAGTTCTATCATTTAATTATTAAACCTTTTTTAAAAAGAAAAATTATTTTTAAAAATCTATATGACACAAACACAATTACCATTAAAACTTATATATTTCTCACATATTTCTGTATTTGATTATAAGTTAAAAATAAAAAATTATTAAAAATTTTTTAATTACAAACAAAAAAGATTTACCTGTTCAGGATGAGATTTTGTTTTCCCATTATTACTTGAATCTTGTATACTATTTGGACTAGTAGTTGCTGTAACCTGCTCTTGTGATTCCGACCTTAATCCTTCTTCCTCCTTCACAGGAGGTGGATGAGGAGAAAGAGTTGGCATGGCTGGATCAGATGATGTTATGTGAGAACCAGATCCATCAGGAAGAGGTGTAGCAGGATGAGGTGAACCCACAGAGGACGGTTGAGTAAACGAATTCTGTAACTGAGGCAATCCTGTGGGTGTAGCTGCCCTAATTGAAGAATTTATACCAAGTGTTTTGTATTGATTTGATGAAGAACCAGATACTAATACTGATGTATTAGTGTTAAAGTTATTAGTAATACTTGGGATAGCTGGTGGAACATAATTATCATAATCAACTATAGAAACTGTTTCTGAAGAAAGATTACGTTTATGGAAAGGCATTAACCCTCGTATTCTTTGTACATTTCTTTCTTTTTCTAATTTTTCATTTTTACTGGCAGTATTTGTAGTATTATTTATATTACCACTATTATTTCTATGAGAACCTGTTACTGTCCCTGATGGTGTCCCAGAGAATGCAGCAGGGTTGGTATTTGAATTCAGATCTACCTTGTACAGTACCTGAGATGATGACTGATTCTTTTTACTCCTGCAGAACAAAGAAACAAAATGAATTTGTATTTAAAATTCTTCTAATAATTCATTTATTAGAATTCAAAAAATTAAAATTGTACCTTAATGAATAAATGGAGATAAATACTACATTTTAATTAATATTAAAATATTATAAATAAAAATATGATGATATATAACTATTTTTACATATTATATTTTTCAGTTATAAATATGACTATAAAAAATCAATTATTGAAACTTTGATAAAAATTATTTAAATAAAATCCATATATAACCTTTATCAAAAATAATAAACTTTACAAATTAACATGAGCTTTTAAAAAAACTTATTTTTATATATGAATTTTTAAAATTATATTTTTATCAAAATTTTTCAAATAATAAATGTTCTATTTGGATTTTGCTTAATTCAATTATAACAAATCCTCTATATTTAAAATTAATGTATGTAAAAAATTTTAATTAAAAAGCTGGCAAGGACTCTTGCTTGACTTCTCTGGTACTTGAAAAGAAGGTTAAGGAAACCAGGGAGGAGTCCAATAATTTTCAATTATACTACTATATAAAATTTAAATAATGAGAACAGCTTAAGAGGAGTAATTTTGTAGAATTATGAGAAACTTCTGTATTTAAAAAAATATTTAAGTTTAAAGACACTAAGGCACATTAGCACGAAGTTAAAATTGTGTGGGGAGCCATCTGTTATTTGATTTTATTAAATATAATTTTTAAATGATTATTAAAAGGGATTAATTTTGAGGATAGAGATGAGTTTCTAAAAAATTGTAAATGCCAATGAGTAAAATTTTCATTAAGTCTGACCCTACTCAAGATATGGCACATAACCCACTTCTATCATCCAACCCCTTGACTTTTAAACCACCAGAATTTAATGCATCATTGCCTCATATAAAGAAATAATTCTGCAGTTTCAAAAACTTTTTTCATACTCTTTGACACAATTTTCTTTTAATTTATATAGAGTATAGAAAAAAATAAAACATAGCAACAAATTGAACCTTAAAAGAAATTCAAGGATATTCTATTGTAAATTTTAATGTTTTCGATCTACATAGGAGATCTTCCTCAGGATTCTCTAAATTGGAATGTGGAAATGGAACATTTTTAAGAATTATTTGAAAAAAACCGTATAAATGACAATTTTTTAAAGAATTTTCTCAAAAAATGTTTACTTTTAAAATAATTTAAATCGATTAAATCAAATTTAAATCTCTTGAAAATAATTTTTAATTAGACTGTTCCCTTTGGTATAAGGATTGCCAGGCATAAGATAATTGTCCTTCCTCTTTGAAATTAATGCAAACATTTTAAAAGTTTCTTATACAGAAGAATAACAACATTAAAAGTAATCCAAAAATTTATATTTTCATAAAAAATAAAGCAAAAGCATCATTACATATATATATATATGTAATGATGCTTTTGCTTTATACAATTGGTAAATCATTTAAGATATAAGTTAGGATTTCAGTAAACTGAAACAGAAAAAAAATTAAATGTTTTTGCAATGTACTATACAAAATGCAAAATTTATTTTAGAACATACTCTTGAGACAACATCTGAAAAAAAAATTTGAATGAAAGAGTTTGAATGAGAAAGCTCAATAAAATCAAATTTAAGAAAGTTCCCTTTTCTAGAACTAATACAGAGCTTCTAGACTCCCACTAAAAGTTTTAGTTTGTTTTATTCGAACCTTAAAGTTAAGGTTCGAATAAAACAAAGGGAAATTGAGGAAATATTTCCTCAATTAAACTTTAGG
Organism: Centruroides sculpturatus; assembly: GCF_000671375.1. Lineage (NCBI taxonomy): Eukaryota > Metazoa > Arthropoda > Arachnida > Scorpiones > Buthidae > Centruroides > Centruroides sculpturatus. Next base: position 334,490 of record NW_019384870.1, read on the forward strand.
GTTCGAATAAACCCCAGGGAATAAAAGTGCTGTTAAAAATAAACCCCACTTTTAAACTCTGGGTTTAAAAGCATGAGAAATATTTAAAGTACTGCACTATATAGGGTAATGTAGTTTAGAGTGACAGGTAAGAAGTAAAATTCTACCTTGTCAAATTGTCTAGAGTTGCACAGCACTATAAAAGTCAAATAGATTTTAGAATTTTTGCTATTCAAGATAGAAAATCAATGATATTTGAAAGTAAATTTAAAATTTAACAGATAAACAAATACAAAATTTAAAAAACAAACAATTCTAAACAGATAGTTCAAATTTCTTATAAAATGAAATTAATTCTTTTTAAAATGTTTCAATTTAACAAAATTTTGCACACACTTTATGAATTATTGGAAATCATCCATGAAACTGTTTCACAATTGAAATTTGAGTAATTCAACTGGCCACATACTTACTAACAATATTCATTTATGAAGATATATTGGCTTTGCTTCAAGCCAATGCTTTCATTGTACTGTTGTTGTTAAGTTCCATCGAGTCGTCGTCGACTCCTGGTGATTTCATGGACTAGTCTTCTCCATCTTGATCTTTCCCTTGTTGTCTCTTGTAGCTCCTCCAGCTTCATTTCTGTGACTTTCTCTATTTCTTCCATCCGTCTTATCCGTTGCCTTCCCCTCTTCCTTCTACCTTCCACTTTTCCCAGCATAATAGTCTTCTCTAGGGAAACTTCTTTACGCATCACATGTCCAAAGTAGGCCAATTTTTGTTTTAAGATTCTTGCTCTAAGGAGAAGCTTGGCTTATTTTTTTCTAAAATTGAGATATTTGTTTTCTTTTCTGTCCATGGAACTCTAAGTAATCTTCTCCATACCCATAATTCGAATGCATCTATCATTTTTCTTTCCTTTTTCCTTAGAGTCCAGCTTTCACAGCCATATAATGTTACAGGGAAAACCATTGCTTCTACAATTCTTTTCTTAGTATGAATGGAAATGTCTTTATCTTTCATTATCTTGGTGAGATTTGCCATGGCTGTTCTGCCAAGATTAATTCTCCTCCTGATTTCTCCTTCACAACTTCCATTCCTTTCTATCTTTGAGCCCAAAAGTATGTAACTTTCTACCACTTCAATTCTTTCACCATCCACAATGAAATCTTTTAACTCTTTAGTTGACATTACTTTAGTTTTCTTTACATTTAGCTTCAAACCAAATTTAGCACTTTCTTCTTTTACCCTTATGATAATTTTTTCTAAATCTGCTTTGCTTTCTGTCAAAAGGGTGGTATCATCTGCATATCTTATATTATTAATAGTTTCGCCTCCAATCTTGATACCAATGGACTCTTCATTTGTAGTAACCATTCTCATGATATATTCAGTATATAAGTTAAACAGATATGGAGACAAAATGCAGCCTTGTCGCACCCCTTTCTCAATTTTAAAGCATTCAGTTTCTCCGTATAGAGTTCTTACTTTTGCTTCTTGTTCATTGTAAAGACTCATCAATAAAGATATAAGGTGTTCAGGAATTCCCATGCTCCTGAGTACTTTCCATAACTTGGAGTGATCCACACAATCGAAGGCTTTACTATAGTCTATAAAACAAAAGAAGGCGTCCTTCTGGTACTCTTTTGCCTTTTCTAGAATCCATCTGATGTTGCTAATTTGATCGCGAGTTCCTCTTCCCTTTCTAAATCCAGCCTGTTCCAGTGGCAATTCTCTTTCTAAATATGGCTCAATTCTCTTCTGTATTATTTTTAACAGAATCTTACTTGCATGGGGAATTAGTGCGATTGTTCTATAGTTGGAACATTCTCTTGCATTGCCATTTTTTGGGATTGGTATAAAAATGGATTGCTTCCACTCCTTTGGCCAAACCTTCTTTTCCCATATTTGTTGGCATAGCTTTGTTAGTATTCTAATTCCTTCCTCTCCAGCTGCTTTGAGCAGTTCCACTGGAATTCCGTCAGTTCCTGCTGCTTTCCCAATTGAAATTTGGTTGATTGCCCATTCCACTTCTTCCTTCAAAATTGATGGTTCCAAAGTAAAATGTCTTCCTTCAATTATTTCTTCTATATTATTATCTGCTTTATAAAGCTGTTCTGTATATTCTTTCCATCTTCTCTTTATTTCACTTTCTTCCATTAGATCTTTTCCATGTGTGTTCTTTAAAATACCAAGCCTAGGGGTAAATTTTCCAACGACCTCTTTAATTTTTTTGAAGAGATCCCTTGTACGTCCTTTTGTATTATTTAATTCAACTTCTTTGCATTTATTATTAAAATATTCTTCTTTATCCTTCCTAGCCTGTCTTTGGAACTCTGCAGTTAATTTTTTAATTGTTTGACAATCTCCTATAATTTTCGTTTGTCTCCGAGTGTTTGCAATTTCTAAAGATTTGTTTGACAAGCCAAGGCATTTTCTTATTTTCCTTCTTCTTCTTTCCTATGCATTTATCAGCAGTATGTTTCATGGTGTTTTTTAATGGTGTTTTTCATTGTACTATAAATAGCTTAATTGTTGGTGTGAATAAAATGTTAAATTAGTTTTTTAATTCAAATATTAACTCTCTACTGATTCTAATGGAATCGTTATTGTTTCTACTAAAATGAAAAATTCTCTCTGAACAACATATTTTGTAAGATAAAACCTAGATTAAACAGCTAAATTTAATCTGCAAAGAACTCAAAACATTTTTTATTAAAAAAATATCTAATAGCTAAATTTAAATTGGGATTAAGAAATACAAAAAGGAAATTTTTACAGCTTAAGATATTCACAAACATTATTATTAAAAAAACAAACAGAAATAATTTAAAGCATTGGAATATGATTTTGTGTCTTTCAAGTTAATTGATAATTTCAGCGGGGGATATCAGAAAAATTATTACAGACCAAAGAAGATCTACAGAACTTCATTAACTTAAACTGACTTATGAAATTAGCATAACATATAAGAGATGTAACTTAAAAGATTACACATAAAACATTAATCAATGTAAAATTTCATCCATATACATTATTGACAAACACTAATGATTTCAATCTTTTTTAAGAAAACATTACTGCCTATTGTCTGTAAATATAAAAAAATATGAAAAGAATTGCTCTTAAAAATCAATTTAGAATGTATTAATTTTTATTTACATTAAAAAATTGTTTTTAAAATTGTCCACATATCAGAATTTTTAAAGAATATTTCACTCTAGTACAGGGGTGGCCAACCTTTTTAGCAGGTGGGCCAAATTTCAGAAATAATATTTCCTGCCGGGCCACGCACCTAATCTTTTTTTAAATTAAAGTAAACAAGCAAGCGTGCTACAGCTTCAACCGCATCGTTGCTTTCCAGTAGGTGAGATCGTGGTCAAACACTTGCCTGGTTTAATGTAAAAAAAAAAAAAAACACAAAAAATAGGTATATTTATTTTTTTGAAAAAAATAAAACAAAACCGAGAATCATTTATTTAATAACCGAGAAACATATTTATTAGACAATTTAAAAATATTTAAAAGTGAGACATCTGACTTTGTTTTACAGAACTAACAAGTAAGTGCATCAAAATTGATCTGGACTGATGTAGTCGCTACACGCAAACAGTTTTCCAAATGAACATCAGTAATTCGTGTTCTCACTTGTGATTTGATGTACTTCATACGACTAAAAAGTTGTTCACACGCATAAGTGTTTCCAAATAGCGAAACCATTGACAGAGCATGTTTGTAAAACGCAAGATATTTATCCTTGTCCAAATACGTTTCATAGAACTCTTCCAAACCTTCTTAACTCTTCTAATGTTCATTTGGTGATATGTACAATAAAGTTAACATTTATGTTCATTTGACCTAGCTCCGCGGGCCGCAACACGACTCCCAGCGGGCCGCATGCGGCCCGCGGGCCTCATGTTGGCCACCCCTGCTCTAGTATATTTAAAACTGGTAGAATCTTCTGCAGAAAACATAAAAAATATTACATCATAATTTTTTTGCTGCTTTTTGTAACATAATTAAAAATGTTAAATATTTGAAGACAAAGTCTGTCCAAATAGGGACCACCATTTATTAATTTCGTGTTCCAGAAAAACTATGAATTAAAATTGTAAAGTATCATCACCAGAGGGAAGTTTTTCTAATCTACATTTTCCAGTGTTTATTTCTTCATAGATAAAAGCTAAAACGCCCTCAAGAAAGTACACTCACTGCCAAAAGTTAAGCATGGAACAGAAAATGTTCATGTTTGGAAAGCAATCTGCATTTGAGAGACTGCAATTCACTGCAAAGGTAGATGGAAGTATGCAAATATGTTACGTTACTATCAATCATGGTTACATGTCGCGAAATATGCAAAACATGCAGTCGTATAAGAAGCCAGCCTTCTGAAGTGTGAGAGGAGTTGCATGTAAGTGCCGAGAAAAAGTGTGGAGAACTGTCGTACAATTACCATGCATGACTGATGTGTTTCTATGACTTCCAGAAGACGAATGACAGACAGTGAGCGTTGGCAGTGTGTGGGACGCATTGAAGCAGGACAATCAATCACAGATGTTGCTCTTTTCTTCGGTGTTCATCATTCTGTCATTTCACGGTTATGGAAACAATTCCAAACAAGCCAAACAGTTGTCCGAAGACCTGTGGCCGGTCGCCCAAGAGTTATGACCCCTGCAGAAGATTGCTATATTGCTGTTGTAGCCAAGCAGAATCAAAGAGCAACCTCTTCACCTGTGACATCGATGGTTGCAGCAGCCATTGGTAAAACGATATCTGCTACTATTCTGCGCCGAAGGCTACACATGAACGGACTGTACACCCGGCTACCACGAGTTTGTGTTCCACTGTCCATCCAATCCAGAGGCACACGATTAAAGTGGTGTCAGCAACATGCAAATTGAACTGTGTCTGATTGGGGCAACATAATGTTGCCCCAATCAGACACAGTCCAATTCGCATGTTGCCGACACAAACGGATGAGTCGCAATTTTCCCTGGAGCCAGATGACAAATGTGTAAGAGTATGGAGAGAAAAAGGCACACGCAATTGACCCCAGAACATCATTGAGCATCACACATTCCAAGGTGGAAGCATTATGGTATGGGCAGGCATTTCATTGGGATATCGCACCGACCTGCACATCTATCAAAGGGGTTCTGTGACAGCTGTCCAGTATTGGAATGAAGTCCTCAAACTTATTGTGAATTTGTATGTTGAAGCAGTTGGTCCTGCTTTCATTTTAATGGATGATAACATACGACCCCATAGAGCTGCCCTCGTCAATGACTACCTTGAGAGTGAGGGAATCGTGCGTATGGATTGGCCGTCATATTCACCAGACCTCAATCCCATTGAGAATCTTTGGGATACCCTTGGCCATGCTGTGTGTACACGTTTCCCACCCCCTGCCACTCTCACAGAGTTGCAAACTGCTCTACAGGAGGAATGGCACTTATTTGACTCTGGAGTGGTTGATCACCTCATGGAAAGCATGGTTACCAGCAGTAAACTTTGTGTAAAGATAAGGGGTGACCATTTACCCTATTAATATCAGTTTTGTTTGTTTGTTTTGGATTTAAACATCGTTTTGTTAATGATTCCATTATGATTTCATCTTATACTTTATGAAAATTCAATATTATTTTCATTTTTCTATGTAATTCTTTGTGTTGTTTCATGCATAAACATATTTGCTACTGTCCTGCCACACTTTGTGCCAATCACAGCTGAATTTGTTGATTTTTTCACAGTTTATCGCTCCATGCTTAACTTTTGGCAGTGAGTGTATGAATAGAAAACAGAAGATGTCCGTATGTCACCAATTCCTTTTTTAGAAAAGGTTTGTATTTTTAATTGAATATTTTTTGTGTGTTTTTAAAGGATTTTTAGCATTTTGGCAGCTAGTAGCCTAAAAAAAAAAAAAAAAAGGCAACAAGATTGTACAGTCTGGAACACAAAATTAATAAATGGTGGTCCCTATTTGGGTGGACTATGTCTTCAAATACTTAATTGCAATAAGAGCCATATGACGAAAAAACTACTAATAAAAATGTTGAAGTTTATTGAAATTTTATTTTAAAATCCTGATGAAGATGAAAGTTAATTTCTGATCATTAGTTAGTTAATAAATCATATAAAAATTAAAAGAAAAACATCATTCATTTACCATGTTATAATATCTCTATTAATTAAAAAATATGTTTTGTAATAAAGATAGTGGATTCATATTATTTTTTTGAAACTAGTAAAAATAAATGTGGTGCATCCAAAAATTAAGTTTTAACTGCACATCTCAACTTACAGATCTAGTGAACAACTACTGTCTGCTGACTGTCATCATGAAAATCAAGCATATGACAACTGACTCATTTTAAGTTTTCATTCTTGGGTTTGAGATTTATAATCATGCATTGAAATGTTTGCTAAAGTTGATTATGAGATATGCCCACTAATCAAATTTCTAAATGTTCCAGCAAATGTTAATGTTTGACCATTTTCACATGCACTTATTACTTTAATTTTCTAATAAAAATCAATTGCATTATTTTAAAATTATACAACAAATATCTTAAGAACTCTATCAAAAAAATTTGTGTGATCTGAAATTACATAACTCAGGCTTATGAAAGTAAGACTAAATATATTGATTACCATTTATAATAAGACAATGTATTTCATATCAAATATCTCAAATAAGATTCCGAATAGTAAAAAATATTTTAAACACTATTTCTTATTTATAAATTTAAATTATTATTCTTTTTTTTAAAATATAGTTTTCTTTGAAAATAGAGGGAGAAAAACCAATAGTGTCATTCAACAACACATTAAGAAACTTGCATTAAAATCAACAATCAATCAATTGTAAAATATATTCTTTACAAGATTGTTGGTGGAGAGAGAAAAACAATAATCTTACATCATGTTCCAAGCTTTTTCAAGCTTCCCAGATCATCATCATCATCATGAGTGAAAACTACAAAAGTTATCCACTCAAAAATTCAAATTCTAAGTCAATTAAATTGTAACCATATAAGCACGCAATCACGTTGCAGTTCAATTTCCTTTATTCCAAAAAAACTTTTCTTTTATTCATTACTACACAACAATCCTTGACCAAGTGCTGTAGCTACAAGAAACTATGAGGTGACTAACCCCTAAAAAATACAATAGTCTTTAGTTTATATATATATATATATATGCTAAGTAAATGTAATCTTATAATATGTAATCTTGAAATCTAAGTAAAATTATAGTTTTCCAGTTTACACACTTCTTACTTCATTTGCTTATTAATTATTATTTGCAAAAAATGTGTGTTTATCATTAATATATTTTGAAAAACCTTTAATATGTTTCCCACATTTTTTGGCATAAACTTCTAGGACTTATTTATTTCTCATAAATTAATTAGTTTGGAAGCAAAACTCAAATGACAATCCAGACAGCATAATTGGCACTGGATCTACATGATAAGCAGAAGTTGAAAGTTTGGGTTCCATTCCAAATCATTATTTTCTTCCAAAATAGATTAAGTTAATTTATTTAAATAGACACCCATGATTGCTGTAAATAATTGGGCACTAGAGGGCGGCATTAGCACCATCTTGTATTAAATTTAATGATATTTAATTTATTAATTTAGAATAAACTGGAAGAAAAGAATTGGCCTGAAGTAGGACTCAAACCTGCAACTCCCGCTTACCATGCGGACGCATTGCCAGTTACGCTATTTGGACCTTCAATCTGATCTCCTCCTCTTCCAGTATATATAAACCTAATGTATAACCATCNACAAAATATTGCAAACTTTTATAAGATTTTAAAAAGCAAAGATGGTCAATACTCCGATAACTCACTTCAATTCTTATTTTAGTAATGAAAAGTCTTGCCACCGAGAATGCCCTTTCCGATTCAATTGATGTGATTGGAATAGTGTTTAATGCATTTAAGAGAAGACAGATATTATGTGTTTTTTCACCTGTAGCCTGGAAGATTTCGAGTTCGTTTTCGAGATTGTAGTACTTCTTTCGCTCTCTAGTATTCTTGATTTGTCTACCTTGGTTGCTTTAATAGCGGCATCAAGCTTCGATTTATTTCGATTCGATTATTTGAAGCTCGATAATTCGGCAATTCATTTGGCTTTAATAATCAGGTTTATGAAGAAAAACTTCATACTTGCAGACTTTGTACTTGTTTGTATCCTTGTCCAATTTGCACAATCTGGCGTCAGGCATTTACTGTATTGAAGCTACTGGGCATGGTTAAAACTCAAGACAGCGTAAGCACAATTATTCCAGATATTACAGGTTCCGACAAGTAAAGAATTTTTATAGTCCTGCCACAAATAAGCTATATATTGATTATTGACCATTTGTGACATGCTATAACGAGCAAAAATTTAAAAAAAACTAATAGGTAGGTTTAAAATTAATAAATACAAATGTATTCTGACAGTGAATGAGTTAATTATGCTTTCTATTTGCAAAATTCCTCAACCTTAACACAAAATAAGAAAAAAAGTGAATTTTTAAGAAATTTGCGGGATTTCCCGGGATATTTCCTGGGTTAAAAAAACAACCGGAATCCCGTTTGAGAAACCCTAGTTTTCATCATGTAAACTTAGGTTACTGTTACTTTTTTAATGTGAATTGTAGCTAATAGTACTAGCTAGAAAAGATAAAAATACTAGTCATTTGTCACAATCTTGTTCTCATTGTAACAGGTTTATGCCATAATGTTTTATTGTGTCCAACATTATCATATAATATAATCTATATTTAACAGATTAAATTAATAATAATATACCCACACCAAGCTTGGAAAAATGGGAAAATTAAACTGATAAAGATGGTGTTCAAGTAGGAATTTCTACTAATACCAGGCCTATTTACAGAACTATACAAGTTTTTAGTTTGTCCCCAATAATACATTCCTGACTATGGGACTGTCCTGACGACCTTTCCTTTCTCTGTCCCTGATGTCATCTTATCATTTTGAGAAAACTTCTCTTTCTGATCGGATAGTGTGGAAGTGATTGGTTACTTGCTTTTATACTAACAGGAAACAATGTGAGAATGAAGAGTCAACAATGCCTCTCCATTCTTGGTATGAACTACTCTGGCATTCAAACTTTTTCTAAAGTCAATAACCTTCCTGCTGTCAATTTGTTCTCTTCCTCTTTTATCTCTTGAAACAACTATGTCTCTTCTCATTTCACTTCTAAATCCTTCTGTAATGACCTCTGCATAAGCAATGTCATCATCCTCTACTCATCCATCATAATAACACTACTGGTGTGAAAATTCAATAAAATAAATATTGATACATAATTACTGAAAAAAGCAGCAATAATTCACTTCCAAACAAACGTTTTCAACAATATTCATCAGATTCAATTCCAAGAGTGAAAAAATTTATAATGCACGATTAATACAATGGTATGAGTACCAGGCCAGCCTGAAATATCTCAAACAGCTAGAAATATTTAAAGCATTCAAGAAGGGAACAGCCATCAATTTCAGGGAAACGGACTCATTGGCAATTGCGTGGAGGGCATATTTTGACGTATAATAGATATACATCATGTGTGCCTACATATTTATATAAACATCATAATTTTTAAAACAGGAAACCAGTTATAGGACTAATTTTGTTAAAGGCTCTACATTGGGCATGCGCATAACTTCAAGATTCCATTTTTTTGAACTCTTGGAATTGAACCTGATGATGACTGTTGAAAATGGTAGAAAAAGTTCGTTTGGAAATGAATTATTGCTAGTTTTTTCGTTAATTATGTATTTATTTTATCCTCTTTACCCTAGTCTTTTAGAATTAGTAAAATTTCAAAAAATAAATTTTTGAATGGACAACTTTTATAGTTTTCACCCCTCATAAAGAATAGTGAAGCTCAATAGTGTTTGAAACTTGATGTAAGATTAACAGAAAGCAAATTAGTTTTTAAAAATAATGAAATATAGAAGGAGATTATTCTAATGCTTTAGCTTAAACATAATTTTTTTAAAATTAAAAACTTTTTTCTCTTGAAAATTATTTATTTTGAAGTTGTTTTCTATATACAGTAAGACTCCGCTTAACACAGGGATGTGTTCCTAGATGACAAAGCACTAACAAAACAGCATTAAACAAGGTCATTTTAACATAGAGTAAATAGGAATAGGGAAACATGCGACCAAAAATAAATCAATTTTAACATATAATAATTTGTATAATAATATATGTTAAAATAACACATAAACATATGCACACAGAAATGTAAAGTTCATTTTTTGTGATGAAGGTCCTGACTTTTCTGAAATTCTTGTTCTTTTGCAATAAAGTTGTGAAGTTTCATTTGTTGCTTTTTTCTTTCCTTAAGCAAATGTTGGTAACAGAAGATCGCATCCAAAATGCCTCATTTTGCTTTTGCACTCCTTTCAAAATCTGAATCATTTGCTACAATTTGATCAACAATTTCAGTTATCTTATCAAACTTTTACTAAGGAAATCTGTAGAGAAATTTTTTGGGTTCTTCATTTTCAGAATCTCTATTTTCCAGTTCCACAAGTTCTTGAAGGTCGTCATAGGTAAGGCTCTCAACCAGAAACCTGCTGTAACTCCTCAATATTCTGCTCGCCTACATCTCCTAGTCCTGCTATATCGATTAGGTTGAGTTTGGTCAACCTAACAATACAGCGATAGGCTCTTCTCGTTGAGAATTTTTGGATACCTTCAGCCATAACTTCTTCCACACTCCATATGTGCATTTATCACTTAATTCTTACCAAGTGAAGTCAATATTTCCTATGGCATCCATGATGTTATATTTTTTCCAAAATTGAATAAAACAAACATAGATTTAAGGAAAGTACACCTTTTTGCCACCTTTTGCTGATTGGTTTGTGTTCAAAATAATCATATTATATATGAATTAATGAAATGCTGCAATAATTTAAATTAGCATAAATTTTGAGCTTTTTTTTGGGCTTTGAGCAGACCGTGCTATTTTGAATCAGCATTAAGTGGGATCTTACTGTATTTAAAAATAATGACATCTTTCTGAATCAAAATTGGCAAATAAATTTTTACATTTTTAAAACTAAAAACTAATATACCATATTTACTTGCATATAGGAAAATTTCACATATAGACTGAAGTATAACTTTAAAGATCAAAATAAAGAAAATTAAATTTATTACTACAATTTTAACTGTATTTCATTTAATTACAAATAAACTATTATCAAATGCACATATTAAGGCTGACAACCATGTTTTCTTGACACTATCACCTTTAGTCTACTCAAACTTGCCCTCCAAAGCTTCATTACAACTCTCCTCTTTTTCACTCTCACTCCACAAAACATTGTCCTCTGATCTGTCAAATGAATTTGAAATGCAGCATTTCCTAAATGACTTTGCTATCAGCTCTTGAGAAATGCTCTTCCACACAACTGATACCCATGTAGCAATCTGTGGAGCTTTAGCCAGTTTGATATGACCAATTTAAATCACTTCACAATTTTCGGAGGTAAGCCAGTCAATATAGTTTCCTCATGCAATCTTTAAATGGCTTGTTGATACATATGTCCAAGGGCTGTAATTATGATGCCATTCTCCAGGAATTGTCATGAGAGTGCTCTTGTTTTCCTCTAGAAGATTTTTAATGTTGTCTGTGAGGTGTCCCTTAAATGCATCCATCAATAAAAACAAGAACTTATACTGGAATGAATAAATAATATAAATAAAATAAACCTTTAACTATCCAGCAATAAAAATGTTTAATAAAAACGTTTTTAAACGGCCATCTTCAGTTGAACCAATATTAAAAAAGAACACTAAAAAAAAAGAACGCATGAAATACAAATTAAACAGAAACTGAAATGCGCATGCGTAATTCATTGGACTTGCGTCTTCTGAAAATCTATAAATAACTTGCAAATAACATAAAAATAATAAAGCTGCCAAGAAAAGGGGGGAGAATATACGTTGATTACAAGGTGTTAATCTGCGTTATTGTAAAAGGATTTCCAGGCATAAGATAACCCTTCTGCATCTCTATGATTAATGCATCCCTTATTTATGTGTGCCTTGTGTATCTCTATCTTTTCAAGGTATTTCACTGCCTGTCTAGAATTCACGGCTCTAATGATCGAGGCTTGATCCCAATATACCTCGACCTCTTGCTGTTTGGCAAATGCTGTGAGTACTGTGGCATCTANGTACAAGAAAATCATTTTGTGGATTGAAAACTGGTGAATATCTAAAGTTAGAAGAACTACAAAATTTTTTGAAATATGCACAGTAGGTGTATGACCATGGAAATTCTCCAAGCAAAAGCCAGAGATCTCAGCATTCAAAGCAAGTCATGGTTGGGTATCCTGCTTCATGAAAAGAACAGGATTTTCCATAAGACGTCAGACCTCCATTGTTCAAAAATTACAAAGCCAAGCTGATCCAGTTTCAGAGGCATGTCATCAATTTAATTAAGAGAACAAACTAAATTTATAATAAGCCAAATTGGGAATGCAGATAGATGAGAAAGGCTTTCATATGCTAAGCAATACAACTGTCCATCAACAAGGGGAAAAGCAAGTATTGATTAGGTCGGGGGAATGGAAAGCAAACAATCATGGTCACACTGGCATGCACAGCAGATGGTCATAAGTTGCCACCATACATTATGCTGAAGCAGAAAACAATCCCTAAAGATGAAGCTTTTTTAAGAGATGATGTTATTCAATGTCATGAGAAAGGCTGGATGAACGATGAGCTTGTGATTGACTGGTTAAAAATGGTATGGTTATATTGACCACAAGCATTGTTAAAACTATCGTCAGTTTTAGTGATGGATGCATTAATATAAATAAAATAAACCTTTAACTATCCAGCAATAAAAATGTTTAATAAAAACGTTTTTATTAAACATTTTTATTGCTGGATAGTTAAAGGTTTATTTTATTTATATTAATGCATCCATCACTAAAACTGACGATAGTTTTAACAATGCTTGTGGTCAATATAACCATACCATTTTTAACCAGTCAATCACAAGCTCATCGTTCATCCAGCCTTTCTCATGACATTGAATAACATCATCTCTTAAAAAAGCTTCATCTTTAGGGATTGTTTTCTGCTTCAGCATAATGTATGGTGGCAACTTATGACCATCTGCTGTGCATGCCAGTGTGACCATGATTGTTTGCTTTCCATTCCCCCGACCTAATCAATACTTGCTTTTCCCCTTGTTGATGGACAGTTGTATTGCTTAGCATATGAAAGCCTTTCTCATCTATCTGCATTCCCAATTTGGCTTATTATAAATTTAGTTTGTTCTCTTAATTAAATTGATGACATGCCTCTGAAACTGGATCAGCTTGGCTTTGTAATTTTTGAACAATGGAGGTCTGACATCTTATGGAAAATCCTGTTCTTTTCATGAAGCAGGATACCCAACCATGACTTGCTTTGAATGCTGAGATCTCTGGCTTTTGCTTGGAGAATTTCCATGGTCATACACCTACTGTGCATATTTCAAAAAATTTTGTAGTTCTTCTAACTTTAGATATTCACCAGTTTTCAATCCACAAAATGATTTTCTTGTACTTTCACAATTAAACAATGAATCTTGTTGATTACGCCATTTCTGCGCGCACACTTCTGATACACTGAACTCACAACCTGCAACACAGTTATTGCTCTTTTCTGCATGCAAAAATACTTTTCTCTTAAAAAGAAGCCGAGTACTGTGTTCTCCTTACTTTTTACATTGTCAAAAACCCACAGATCTCTAAATCTTTTTACTCAGGCTAAATGCAAACCTCCAACTCTATGCAAGTTTTTTGCTGACTATATCTTTCCACTACACAAGCTAAAAGTAAAATACCATAATATTGAAGAGTGACCCGTCATTCCTTTCCTCAAAGCTATTTTTAGACAGTTTCTTTGAAAGTGACATTCACCCTGGCCTTGATAGCACCCTGCTATAATGGCAGCTTGAACTATACAGTTCACAAAAATTATTGCAAGAATGCAAGGAATCCTTTGCTTGTGCATATAGGATAACTTAGGTTTATGAAGCAGTGAAAAATAAATAAAATTCTCATCTTATATGCAAATAAATATAGTAATAACTGACTCAATTATACTCTTTTTTCATACATTAATTTTTACTTTATTCTTTTCTTATCATAACATCGGTTCTGTTGCTAAATACCACATTTATAATAAAACTTATGCAGGTTTACAAGAAAATTTTATGGGTACCACGAAGTAGTTTTAAAACTACTTTGTGGTACCCATAAAATTCCCTTGTAAATCTGCATAAGTTTTAATATAAATCACTGGCCACCTCATGTAAGTGGTCAAGATAGAAGTGTCCTAAAATGACATTTATCTTGTTTATGTAACCAACAGAACAGAAAAATCCCACATTCCTAAATTCAATCTATTGTTTAAAGCACTTTAAACAGAAATGAGCTTTGTTGCTGTATTTTTGGAACAGTTTGCAAAGTTGTGTATTAATTCATTTAACAGGATTTAGTACAGTACTCTAATTATAGTTCTGTATGTCAATTTTTTTGTAACCCCATTTAACTGACTACCTCATTTATGTGGCTAGAAATTGTATATCCTGAAGGTAGCTAAATAAGTGTGGTTTTATTATATTAAGTTTTACCAGCTATTCTTAATACTTATTAATTGATAATTAATCTAAAACAATGGTTCCCAATTAGTGGTACGCGTACCCCTGGGGGTACGTGAAATTGCATGAAGGGGTACGTGCGGCAATCTAAAATCGGTTGATTTAAAATTTAAATGCATGAGATGAAGCAATCAAAAAAATAATTGGTGAACCATCAAAAATTTGGCAATTTACAACATGATGTTGAATGTACAAATTCTTTTATTTATAACTAAATATATTCTCAAAATTTCATCAAAAAATGCATTCATGACAATACCTAAATGAAATTCTTGCGCAAGAAACAAAAATTGTACAATTAACACAATTTATGTTAACTGTACAATTATCATTATTATCATGTCAGCGAAGTGGCAATAAAATATTTACTACCATTTTGCACAACATACCTCTGTGAGAGCGAATTTTCAGCCATGACAAACATGAAAACTAAACATCGTCAACGACTTCAGCTTGAAGATGACTCGAGATTGAAGCTGACCAAAAAGCAACCAGATTTTACAAAGTTGTGCAAAGAAAATAGTGCACATTTGTCACATTAAAATTAAATAACCTTATGTTATTTTCATTATTATTAGAATTGTATTTTAAAGGTAATAAATGTAAAAAAACTTATCTATTTATCACTTACTGTCTACCCACAGCTTCGCCTGCATTATATAGAATTTTCTCGTGGGAGTAAGATATTTTCTCGCAGTAAAATGTAGCCTATGTCCATGTCCAACATGTAAGCTATCTCTGTGCCAAATTTTATTAAAACCTGTTCAGCAGTTTAGACATGAAAAAGTAACAGACAGAATTATCTTCGAATTTATAATATTAGTATGGATTAATATGAATTTCTGCTATAAGGGGTGAGTGAGTTTGAGCTCTTTCTTGAAGTGGTACGCAGGAAAAACTAATTGGGAACCACTGATCTAAAATATCCCCAAAAATTGTGTAATATTCTGAAACAATATAGAAATTGGATATAATTTAATTAAAGAAATAAGATAAAAGAAACTATTAAAATTCATTAAATCATACTATGGCTTTTAAATTTTATGACTTCATAATTCTTTACAGCAGTAATTGGTACAATACTCTAAATAAATATATTTTCTAGTTATAAGCTTCTAATTAAATTAGATAATTATCTCAAATAACCAATTGATAGAGATATATGAGGCTTATCAAACTGTAATGGAGTCAAGTAATCAATTACTTGACTCCATTACAGTTTGATAAGCCTCATATATCTCTATTAATTGGTTATTTTAGATAACTATTCAATATATTTTCTGTTTGTGATATTAAATGCAATGCACAGCAACATTAACTTTATAAGAGTACATTGTTAATACAACAATATGATAGATAACACTATGAAAAGGGTGAACAAGAAAAATATTCTTAATTTTAACGAATCAACTTAATTAGTTTTTATTAGAATTGTCTATTCATAATGAAAATTTACAATAAGCACTTTTTGTAAAATATTTTTATTCAGATCAGTCAAGATTTAAAAATATTTAATTACAATAATTTCTAAAATTATAATTCAAGGATTGGATGATTCTTTTATCATCCATCATTATTTTTCTATAAAATAATAATTAATTTGCACATGTTAATTAAATATAAACTATATTGAATAAGTTATAGATAATTTGAGAAAAATTATTTATATAAACCATTTAAAATTAAAGTTTCATTTAATATTTTATTAAATGAAACTTTAACCATTAACCAAGGGACTTCTACATCACTGACCAATTTTACATTTCTTCTAAATGCAAAATAGTTTGTCACGTACAACTCCATTAATAACAGCAACAATAACAACAAGAAGAAGAAATTATATGCTAATACTGATCCTAATGTATGATGATAAAATGTTTTTCAAGACTAAGTTTGTTTCAGCTTATAAAAGTTGCCACTACATTAATGTTTAACATATAAATAAATAAATATCCACAACAAACCCAATACTTATAATTAATATTGCCAAATTATAGCCCAATGTTATACGGCTTTTGGAGTAGTTATTGTTTAGCATACAATTATTTGTTTGTTGCTACAAAATACTTTTAAAAATTAGAAAAAATTTGATCATCATTGGTTTAGAGTAAAATCTTTAAATAAAAAGTTAAATTTAAAAACTCACACCAAGCTTTATATAGTTTCTGAATACAAATTCACTGAGTTCAGTGTTAATAAAGTTTCCTTTAGTATTAACACAAACACTTTCGACGAGTGTATAACCATTGTCTTCAGGTGAAATAGACAAATTTTAATGAAACGAACGTGCAGAATGTTCCAAAGGAACAGAATTTTTTAAAATTCAAACAAGGTGCCCGGAAATTCCGTTAAGAACGTGCAAATAGTTTTTGATATGTTCAAATCTTTAAATTTAATCTTATAATGCAAAATTTGCAATATTTCAGGAAAAGTAAAAAAAATCTTGGGTTTAAACAAAATGATTGAAATGCTTAATGGTTTAAAAATATTGGCTTTTAAATAATTTTTTAGTGTTAGAGCATGTGTATTTTCAAATTTTAAGGGTAAACTTGACATACAGGTCAGAAAATAATTTCATAAGTTGAAATTTTCTTCTAGATCAGGGGATTCCCAACCTTTTTTGTATATTCATTCTTTTGAAGAAAAATACATACATTATTTTTTAATAAACTTTTTAATATTTGGAGTTCTGAAAATGATAGTGAAAATTTTTTCAAACATTTTTAATTGATATTACTAAATAATAAAAGATTATTAAATTATTATATACGCATGTAAAATATACATCTAATTTACTCATTGACCTCCTGCCAAACTTTCATCAGCCCAATTGGAAGCTCTGCTCTAGATCAGTGGTTCTTAAACTTTTTTGAGCCATAACTGTGAGGAGAACAGTTATAACTTAAGTCATCATGCTCCATTGAAAAAATAATTTACAGAAGAAAAATGTTTAATTTTTCTTCTGTATAATATATTTTTTTTTATTTCCACTGCATGATCACTTTTTACTTTTAATTTTTCCATATCACATAATAATGATATCATATTACACCTGAAGCAATTTTATTTAATGAAAATATTGCCTCTGTTCCTAACCCGAGGCTATCCCACAGACCTCTATTTTACAAAGCTCAGCTCTAAACCATTTTTATATATTGTACAGTAAAAATTTAATAGATTTTGTAAACTTAAAAACTATATAAAGATGCTTACCTAGAACAATTACATCTTGACTGATTTGCTGGATCAATAAAATCCCACTGACCAACACTTTCATCAGCATTCCCTTCTGACTGACTCACTGAATTATGGCAATGATTAACAGTACAGTCTTGCCAAACTGCTTGTTTAGTTTTATATGAAGTTTTAGAATGTTGTTGAACAGATGTTTGTGGCTGATGACACTGATTAAATGTATCAGATAATACCACTGTTGATGATTGAGAATTAAATCTATGAGATTGATGATTGAGACCAGATGGATCACATGGTGACGTTGGTGGTGTAAGAACACCCATTGTTTTATGTGATGACTGAGGTGGAACAGTTGCAATTCCAGCAGAAAGAGGTACATATGTCTGACTACTGTTTATTCCTGATAATATCCTGTCTTGACTTAAATCATCACTTTCAATAAAAAACACATAGCAAGAAGGATATCTCATTTTCACACCACCTAAAAAAATGAAATTAAAAGTATATCATAATGTAGATGTCAATAATTACTTTAAATTTTAAAAAAACAATTAAATGTTGTAAAAATAAAACAATTAGTTTTGAAAATAGCAGACTTTTCTGTTGTTATACAATTAAATAAAATGCTACAAATAATGCATGATATAATTTATTATTCAATTTTTCAACTTGTTTACTAGTGACTGAACTTAAAACAATAAATTTAAATTAAAGAAATGAAAAGGATCAATATCTTAATTTAAAACATTTATATCATTATAATAATGTTATTGGTATTTAGTTTAACATTATTAAAAATAATAATTAACATTTTTAATAGAAATATCAAGATTTTAATTTAGTTATGTGGATGAAGTTTTACTACATAATTAAAATAGAAACAATATAATAGATATAAAACTCCTAAAAACTGGATATATTTAATATCTAAATAAATATAAAACTGAAAAATAACTGCAAATAATAGATGTTAAATCTTGTGAACTCTCCACTTATTTGAATAACCTCAGATGTGGTGTGGCATATTCATAATAAATGTTTTGAGTATGGAAATTGGTATAGCATGCCACGTTTTCTCCACTGCAACTTTTAAGTCTTTTACTGAACTGTATTGTTTGCCATTAGCTTATACAATTCTTGAGAGCACACCCTAGATATTCTCAATTGGGTTTAGACCTGGAGATCAAGGTGGATGATCCAACAGTTGGACTTGTTCTTGCTAAAGTCAATTTTTTCTAGTGTAAGATGAATAGACTGGTGCATTGTCTTGCATACAATAAAACTTTCTGTCTGCTAATTTTAGTACATTTGGGAGTAAAGTAGTTTCAATCAGCTCTTGACACTTTTTTGAATCCATTTGTCTGTTTACAGGTGATATACTGTATTTCAAAAAACTGGGTACTTAATTATATAACACTCACCACATAAACCATCATCAGTTCATAACCAAACAGAAGAATTCTTTCTACGAACGTTTTCATCTACATGTAATATTACGGAGGATATTTACGTCATGATCTACGTGAAATCAATTTATTATTTATTCAGATATGTTTCAAATATTTTACATATTTTCAATTTTAATGCAACATATTCAAATTACGTAGTTAAATGGAGCCTTCAAAAACATTCTATTCTACTAGCCGTTAGTTCGATATCAATACCTGAGGATGTCTATTACATATAGATGAAAACGTTCGTAGAAAGAATTTTTCTGTTTGGTTATGAACTGGTGATGGTTTATGTCAGTGTTTCTCAACCTCTAATGAATCATTGCCCCCCTTCAACGTAGTATCGCCCCCTTCAATAAAACCGTTACGTAGTATCGCCTCTTCACTTCAAAATTCCGATGTCGAGGGCCAAGGCTAACGCCAAATTTATACTGCATTGAATAGACTAGTGACTAGTTTAATGTTATTTGTTTAATTATTGTACGATATAACAAATAAAATATCTAATTATTCTTAACATAATGTTTTACTATATTGCCCAGAAAATTGATTTTTGCCCCCAAAATATAAATTGTTACTAATTGCCCCCTCAACATGGAAAAACGCCCACATGGGGGCGATATTGCCCCCACTGAGAAACACTGGTTTATGTGATGAGTGTTATTTAACAGGTGATTTTCCCTTGCAAGAAATGGCACTTCACATCATAATGGAACCACCAATCATCTGTCGTTAAGATAAAATCATCTCTTCTTTGAAGTTCAGATCATCTGGACCATCCAGACTACACTTTTTTTCATCTGAAAACATAACATGTCATCATTCTGTATCCCAGGACATGTGATCTCATGCATAAGTCAATCTTACAGTTTTATGTTCATTAGTTAGGGGAGATTTTCTTTTCAATTTTTTTCTTTTAAGTTGTCCTGATGATTTTATCACTCTTTGAACAGTATGAGGATGAACTTTTAACTCTAATTCACTCGCAATTTTTATGCTGATGTCACACTGTTGCTTGCAATCCTTAAAATTTGCCAGTTATCTCTTGCATTAAACTTAGTTGTACATAACAATGTGACTCCTTCCTATTTGGGCAGCTACAGACCAATAGTTTTGCAACTGTGGCCATAAAATATCAATTTGTCCTTATTCTTTCTCTGTAAGTTTCACACCTTTTCCCATGTTTGACAGATGATTTTTTGTACACAAATACATGCAATCTCTTTACATTTGTTTTCTACTTTTTGGAAGAACTACTTCAATATTATTCTTTCATTATTGTATAAACCTATTAATTTACTTTTTTAAAGCATATGAACACGATCTACTTACATTGTGCAAATTGCAACATTCTGAATTGTCATATACACAATCCACTAAACTTATAATTTTTAATGAACTGTTTTTCAATCAACCCTGAAAATGCCTTATTGACCACTTGACCCATGATCTAATGTATGGACCAACCACAAGACAAACCACAAACTAGAAAAAAGAATAAAGATGGCCACAGTTAGTATATTTTTGAGATGATCTATGTATGTGTCATCTTGTAATCTAGCAATACCATATATCAGTGATGAAAAAATCTTTTCTGAACAATGTCTGCAAGTGAACTTTGTAAGCTTCTGGCAAGCCATATGCATTTTTCTTCTGTAATTTTAGACTTTAACACTGCTTTGTACTAACATACTCCATAAGTGCCAGTAGACCAGGTACTAAAATAATATATAACTTACTAATTACCATAGCCTAATAATGTTTTGTCTTAATATGTGTGTAGGAATGATATAAAAAAGGAGACATGTTTACTACAAAGAACACAAATTTAAAACTATAACCATTAAACTTTTTGCATCCACAAGCATTGCAGTTATTGTGCCAATAACTGCAATGCTTGTCTTAAGAGTATAAATATCCTTGAGACTCTTACAAGTAATATATTATAGTTTGTTCTCATCTTTTACTGGTCTAGATTAATCTGACTGTTCTTTATCATGAAAATCGGGTTAATTGGATTGCATAATAGCATGAGGTAGAAAACAAGAAAATAAAATTACATTGCCAAAGTCCTAAAAGCCACATATTAAAACCTCATAAGCCACATGCAGCCTGCAGGTCATGCAAAAAATAGATTTAAGAATTTAATATCTTTAGAAAATATAATAAATTAATTGTTATTCACAGTTAATTAATTTACTCTTACATGTTTAGAAAACTTTTATTTAAAAAACTTCATTTTGTAATGGTTAGTAGCTATATAACTTTATTCACTGACACATATAAACAACAATTGATTTATAATAGCTTAAATTCCAATAGCTTATACCTTCTAGCTAAACTGATTTACACCTAATTATTTACTACCCAATCATAATGCAGCAATTCATTTGGAAACCAGCAATACCATGCTAAAATGAATCAGCTGACATCTAATATAACACAGAACCTCTATCATTGTGCACTATGCAACAAATTACATCAGTTGGGTTTCCACAGCAGACATCCTTTGAGAATGCTTATGATAAAACCTTACCACAAATGACTACAAGACACATGGATACATTTTCATTACAACTGGACCTTAGACATATGGA
This sequence comes from Centruroides sculpturatus, assembly GCF_000671375.1. NCBI lineage: Eukaryota > Metazoa > Arthropoda > Arachnida > Scorpiones > Buthidae > Centruroides > Centruroides sculpturatus. Next base: position 356,419 of record NW_019384870.1, read on the forward strand.
GAAAGGTGTCTAGACCAATCAAACAAAATCCCATTTCAAGTAGATGCCAAATTAGGACATAGTGTAGACAGCACGAGTCTTTAGTATCTGAATGCACTTCATATACAACACAGGCTGGTGGGAAAGAATGTTATGATTTGGTGTATTTCTCTTGGCATTTCAAGACTTTTATAGGTACTGTACATCAAAATCTGAACTGTGAAAGATATTGTAGCCTCCAGGAAGACTAATTAAACCCTTTGGTTCAAATTATGTAACCTGATGGGAGCCAATCTTTCAGCAGGAAAATGCACTATATCATTGCTCCAAAGCAGGGAGCCTACAACTTTTCTCTGCAAAGAGTCTGGCAGGCTGGTACAAAAGATATAATGAAAGGTTAAGATTTTTTTATTTTTGAATAATAAAAAACAAATCAATGTAAAATTTGCAACTGCTTTTTCAAAAAAATATCATCTTGGAAAGTTGGGAATAAATTTTCTGGTCCAATATTAAAATCTTGCATTATTCAATACCTTGATTTTATATATTTCATTATCAAAAAGATTTATTAGGAAAGGTATATAGAAGCAAAATTAGAAAATATCCCTGTGAAAATTTCTCAAAAAAGCTTTAAAATTTTCTTCTGGCAGATATTTGTGAAAATTTAACAATCACACTTCTTTAAATAGCTTTTTATAAAATCATTTGCAGAAAAGTCTATTAATTGTAGTTGGCTTATAAAAATTATAATTATGCTTTGAAGCAGTTCAATGTTCACAATTAAACATGTCACTGAAAAGAAGTTATGTGGACTAGATAAATATACTTAAAAGACCATATTTGGCCCTGATGCTGTAGATGTTGGAGACTCCTGTTTCGAGGTAATGTCAAACTGATTGGAAGAATATGACAGCAAATTTTCAAATTTTCCTAGGCTACCTAATTTGCCCAACACAAATGTGAGGAGCAGAATGTCACAAACTGTGTGATAAAGCACCCTAAACCAGCAAGCTAAGAGAAGTGCTATAGAGTCAAAGCTATTTTGAGCACTTTTGGACATGCAGAAGAATACCTTTCTCTGATTTGACAGAGACCTAGTCATAAACTACAAATTTTGCTTATTAAATTTTCTTCTATGATAAACAAATTTGAAGAGTGTTTTTCTTATCATCATTTCCATATCTCTATAAAAGGTGGAAATAGGAAATCAGCCTTTTCTTCTTTTGAGCCTTCATCAACATGTGGTAGTACCATGAAGGTCGAGTTTCTTTTTTTTAGTGATATATGAATAAGGCAACATGTGCCTCAGATGCATCATACTATGAGTTGCTCTATCTACATGAACACAACTGAGCCTATCCCAGACACACAAAGCACTTTAATAATTTATTTTTGTATTACAGGTCCTTTAATGTAATAATTGCATATCAAACACATTTATTTGTATTTTATTATCTCTCCTGCTATTAACTTAAAACAAATCAAATAGCTCTACAACAGTTTAATTTTGTAAGGTTTAATGTGTTTCATTCTAATTAGTTATACTTACCTGATGAAGACATTTTAAAAATGTTGAAAATGTTTGATCATTAAAGTTTTGCTAGTTTTAGAAAGTTTTAATGTTTCTAATGTTTTGCTTCTTATACTGTTAATAAGTGTTGTCAATGTTCTGCTTATAATACATTTTTTTGTATATTACATTATAGGATAAATAATTGCAGTATTCAAAAAAAAAATATAAAAGTCATTCAAGTAGAAATTGGAAAACATATAGAATCCAAACTATAAAACCGTTGGCAATAATTTGCAATAGTATAGAACAGCATTTCCCAACTTATTTAAATTGTAGAACCTTTTTCACTTTGATAAAAGTTTTGAAACCTAACAATTTTTACTGATCATAAATAAAACAAAAAATGAAAGAAAATCAAAAATAATTTACTAAACACAGATTACATTAATAATATTTGCTTTTCAATTATTAAATTAGTTAATAATTTTTGTAAAATGATTTCATCAGCAAATGTAATGAGAGCTCAACTAGCAATGAGATAATCAAATGCACTTGATTTTTTTGCAAATCACTAAATAAACACTAAAGTATTCAAATATTGCTAACCCCGGGGCAACAGTTTCTCAAACAGGAATTAATACTTTAGCAATCAAATACAAATAATTGAATACTTAGGAAAGAATCAAATAAGACTACATGGTATCATGGTATGATTTTCTAATCATTAAGTCCTGGTCACACTATGCGATTTCTAGCCGCGCAGGCGACTGCAACTGCAACAAACGCGAGTCGCGTGCGTCTTCTCATGGTCACACATTGTTCGTTGACGTTGCAACTCGGAAACACGTGATCCTATAATAAACCAATAAAATTACAGTAGCTTGTTTTTAACTACTTTCGTGAGTTTGCCGATATTTTACGTTCTACTTCAGAGTATTTACGGAATTTTAGCTACTTTTCTTATTAAAATAGCAAGCAGTTCCTTTTCTGGAATGAATAAAAGAAAAAAAGGCGATTATTTTAATAGAGCTGGCGAAAATACATGAAAAGATAAAATCTTCGATAAAACGAAGAATTGAAATCCCACAGGTATTCGTGAGCCTGAATAAGCTTGATCAATCTCGATTCTGTAAAAGTATTAATCCTCTGACTATCCGCCATGATGATAAACTATTTTCAATGTTGTCACTGTATGACATGGCATAAAGGTGTTTGTTGATTGGATGCGTGTTTGCAATCGTCGCGAGTAGAACAAACCTTTTGTTTCTAGTTGCGATTGCAGTCGCGCCGGTTTTCGAGGGGGATTACTAGTTAACGGGAACAGCCGTCGCGGTTGCAGTCGCCTGCGCGGCTGGAAATCGCATAGTGTGACCAGGGCTTTAGACTCAATGGATTTTTCCCCCACAAATATGAGCTGTACAGAACTAAGCACACACCCCCTTTTCCTACAGAATATTAACAGTTTTTAAAACATTAAAAAAAATTTTTAATACAAATTTTGAACTTTTAATTAATGCTCAAAAACTACTTTTATTATGAAACCTAGAATTTTTATCAGTGGAATGTTAAGGATCTGCAGACCACAAGTTGAGAGCTGCTTGTTTAGAAGCTTAGGTCTATTGACAACACTGCACAACACTACAAAAAGTTATCTTGTGATAATTGTTTGGATTATTAGTGTAGTTGTGCACCAAACAAACTAATCAGTAATCAGATTTCTTCCTGCAGAAGGTGTAGAATCCATCAAAATTATAAATGTATATTAAATATACATAGTATGCTGTGAATAATGTTTAAAAAAATGAAAGTTTATGAATGAGCTAATAAATTTTAAAATGGAATGCAAAGTACTGAAGATTCTCCTTGACCTAAACAAACACATTATCATAATGCTGAAAGTGATTGTAACCATAATATCAATCTCTGTAGGGTTTGGCCAGGCATAACCATATTACAACAGAAACCCTATCCCGAACTACAATACTCCAAAATCTAAAATCCAAGAAGAAGAATAGAAGTTAAGAGAATAAAAACATTTAATGAAGAACAAAGTATTGTAGTTTCTGCTGTAATATGGCTATGCTGGCCAAACTCTACAGAAAATATGTTGTCTGTTTATGTTGCATAATCAATCTCATACAGAATTGACTCATTACTTGAAACTTCTATTGCAATCTAGCACCACTCTCGCAATACAGGACCAGATTGATGCTGGATCATCAAAAATACAAAAAATACAAAAATTTGGCATTTTCACAAAATCAGATTGCATATAACTTACTGAATTTATTTACCAGTGCAAACTACTGTATAATTTCAATTTGTTTACACACACCCTTTAATCAGTCTGACAATGATGAAGTGCATGGCCATACTATGTTTAAATTCATTGAAAATCCCCACAAAAATACTGATGAGAACAAATTATTACACAAATCAACATTCACAATGATTCATGTACATGTGATATTTAATTCCAGACATACACTGTATATGTTTAGCTTCTATGAATCATATATATGATTCATAAAAGCTAAACATATCCAGAATATGAGAAATCTGTTTTTAGATGCACTGCCTCACACTGACATGTAGGAAAAAATACATGTCACTGAATGCAAAATGTTTATGTTAGCACTAATGTGTCCAAGTAAATTCTGATTTGCTGAATACTAACATGCTAGATTATCATCAGAGTGCACCAGATTACCAGACATTCTGGATTAATGAACTTCTGCTGTATAATCAATGATATTGCTATGAAAAAGAATTAGTACTAATTCTGTATACACAATTACAAAAAAAAAATAAGTTCAATGGCTTCCTAATCATTTGAGAACAGGAATGAGAGAATCATCACAGGATGAGTGTTCTTTGTTTCTTGTATACGAGGGAAGAAAAACTTTTCTGCATTGGTAATTACTGAAGATAAACAACTAAATGCATTTGTTCTCACTAGGAAAGCAAATACATTAGCACAGAATCATGTTATAACAGTTAGTTCACTTCAGCAAAAGATAGATTGATAATCGTTATTAACTGTTTTCTGGAATTTTAAAGAAGTAATAGTTAAACATTATCTGAAACAAAGCAAATTAATTACCAAAGACATTGTGGCATTCTGAAGCAGGCAATTCAAATGAAAAACTGGGATTTATCTTCAGTGTATGTATCTGTAGCAAGACAATATCCAACTTTACATAATCAAACCTTACAGCATATTCAGAAGTTAAAATTTAAAATGTCATAACATTTGCCATATTCATTAGATTTTGAACTAATGATTTAAATTTCTTTTGGCATTTCAAAGACACACTATGTAGGTGTTCACTCTGAATCAAACATGAGGTAAAAGAGATAGTGTTAAGATTATCTGTAATAGCAAGAGGAAAATTTCTTCTCTTGATAAATTTACGTCTTAACAAACCACTGAAGGAAGTCTGTAGAACATAACAAGACTGTATTGAAGATCAATTTCATTTCAATGTACCTATATTTGTAATAAATCAACCTATAACACTTTTCCAGTTTCCACTTGAATTTTGGATATTCATTGAAAAATAATAAATGATTATTATAACATCAATTTTATATTTAAGTATCAAAAAACTTACCAACTATAACTTCAACTGCACAAGGCATATCTTCATCTTCATTTCCAAGATCTCTACTATTATGGTCCCATGATGGTAAAGGATAAAACTGCTGCCATTCACCCAACAAACGTCTGGTTGTCATATCAGTATCTTTATAACTTTGTCCAGTTAAGGTACCAGCCATACCAAAAGGACTGAGAATTACTAAAATAAAAAAATTTTTAAATAGATTTTAATAATATACATATAAATAATGAATTTCAAATTATATTTCATAATATTGTAGTTTTTATTATTCATGCTATTATTAGTAATTATCCTATGTGGAAAGAAATAATAAATTTCCAAATTTTTTTGAATAAAAAAACTCCAAAATAATTCAATTTAACAATTCTTTTATTGGCTACATATGATATATCATGCAATACAAATGATTGCTTCTATAGGAACATTAATATTTTTTATTCATCACTGATTTAATTTCTACATTAATAAGATGTAAAAATGATTCTTTAAATTACATTATACCTTTCTATGTATAATTGTAAAAATCAATAATTGTATAATTATAAAGGTATAGTATTATACCTTTAATTCCAGAATGTGAATGAGCAGCCAGCAAGTGATGTTTTGTAAGACAATATACTGCTGGGTGTTGCCTGACATCCACACTAGCACAAACTGTACTATCTCCATGAACAAAGAAGTTAAAAGCAAATGTAAGCTGCGGACTAAAAGAAATTTAAAAAATTCAGTTAGAAAAATGCCTAAAGTATATTTATTTATGTTTAAAAAAAATTTTTTTTACCTTCTTCCAGGTTTATCTAACCCATCATATGGATGAACAAACCATTTACCAAGACGTGTGATGCCTCTTGATAATAAGCATCTACAAAATTAAAAAAGTTAATTAAAATTTAATAATAGCAATAAATATCATCCATTTTCTGCTATTAATACTAATTAAAAATGAAGTTTTGTGCAATACATTTTACTAAAACTTACTTTTTATTTTGTTTAATACTCAATGCTAATATTTGACTTGTATATATATGTTTATTAATACATATATTTTATATATAAAAATAAAGCTATTTTCTTTTTTCATAAATAAAATGTATTAAAGAACTTTTATATTCTCACATTTTCAAAATGTTATTTTTGTCATAACAAAAGTATTTTATTTTTAATTAAATTTATTTAATATAACTTATTTTCATCAAAGTAATAATATTAAAATAAATAATAAAGCATACTTTAAATTATTTAAAATTATGAGGTATATATACACTATTTAAACAACAAAAAACTTCAAATTATTTTTCTTTATTACTGAAAAGAATTTTGTTTCTTTATAAAACTAATTTGTTAAATCATCATCATATAATATATTTTTCAATTATTATAAATTGCCAATTTTTTTAAAGGAAGATTGTTACATAGACTAGTAAATAATATTAGTGGCATTACAATATTTGGTTTGATCACATTCAAACAAACAAAAATATACTTCATGTATAAGTATGCTTATAAATTAAACTTTGTATTTTTTGTTTATCAAGAACTATAGCAATTCATTAACGATATTTGTTAGAGTAGCATTCTTTGTTCACCTTATGATGAAATTCAATAACTATATTGAAACCAGGATTAATTTTTATCAATTTTTTAGTGTGAAAGTATTTAGTCATAATAATAATAATGTGTCTTAAAAAATATATATAATAGTAGTAGTTTACAATATATTCATATTATAATATTTATAATGTACTTTATCACATATTTTAATGGATTGCTGCCAATACAGAAAGTGAAATAATTTTGTTTTCATTTTATGTATCTGCATCCTTTATCAAAATATTTTTGCCAATTGACGCTGGAAAGAAATCTAATTGCTCAGAGTGGTTTGCTCCCATCTCATGTTGGTCATCTGAAGATATGGATCATTAATGTCCATACAATGCTGTAGCTTTTACTTGCCAGAACCCACATAGGTAACCAGGAAGTCAATACTATATAATTCTTGCTATTGCTGTTATGACAGAGTCCTGAGGCTGACACATCAAGAAAAGATCAAGACATCCTATGACCATCACTCCAGTCAATGTTTGCCTGAACAACTATCTGACATGCTGAAACTATTCATGAACAAACTTTAATATTTGGAGTCAGACACTAACTGAATAAGCTAATGCTGACATAAAACACTAAATCGATACTGGAACCCTTCAATCAAACAGAAACCAAAATGGATCTTACCAGCCAAACGAAAGATTACTAATGATGAAGTCAACAAAATGTTACCTCAGAGCATAATATAAGGGTCATCACAGAGTTGACTAAGACTTTTGTTTCTACAGAGAAAATGAGAAAAGTAATACACTCACCAAACTAGGTCAGTTTTTTGAAGTATTTCTTGAATGTTCAAATACAGCTGCCAAGGTTCCTTTGATATAGAAAGAAGTGGGTTGATGTCCAGGACACATTTCTAGAGTACATCATTTGTGTTGAATTTTATTTCTCCCAGATGTTCTTTAAGGAATTCAAATGAATGATAATCACTTGAAACCAAGTCACGACTGTAAGGGAGGGTGGGCCAGAACTTTCCAGCATATTTCAGCGAGAGATGTTGCTGTCAGATTTGCTGTATGTAGTCAGAAATTGTCAGGAAGAATAAAGACCTTTTCTGACAGCTTTTGTGGTCTATTTTTGAAATAGCTTGTACAAAGATTTTCAGAAGAGCTGCACTCTTCTGAAAATACTCTGCATTAATTCTTGTCCCTTTCTCCAAGAAATTCATGTAGATAATGTCTTTGAAGTCCCAGAAGACAGCTGTTAGTGTCATTCTGGAAGAGGTTTGTGCTTTGCATTTTTTGTAAGGCAGAGAACATTGATATTGTCATTCTTACTGTTTTGTTTGTTTTCCAGAATGAAATATAGCACCCAAGTTTCACTGCATGTGAGATTACTTCCAGTATTCCAGAAAACAAACACTTTCAGCTCAAAAACACTTAAGAACTCCTTCACAAATTGTCTTGCATGTTGATTTCTGATTGAATGTAATCTGTTGTGGAACCCACCTGGTAGACACTTTCCAAAGCAGTAAATGTTTTGGAAGTAAGTGAATGATTTTCTCAACATAACAGCCACTGATTTTCACTTCTGAAGACAATTTCTGCACTAAAACTCACTAATTTTAAGATGAGCTGTTGAATATGCAAGATGTTAAATTCTGTGACTGTTGTAAGTTTAATACAACTATGCAGTTTATTTGTAATCAAGCTCTTACCCTTCACCAAACTGCTGACATTTTCATACATTTGGTTTTTTTGCACTCTCTGAGTGGTAAAGGGCTGGCCTAAAATCACAAATAAAAGAATAAAAAAAACTATTCATACACTCTCACATGTGGCATCATTTGTTTTCCATATTGTGCTTTCAATCTTTTCTAGATCTTTCTCAAATCTTCTTCAATCTTCAAGCTGGTTTCATCTTTTCTTTTACAAGAAATAAGATGATAGATTGCTGCTCCACAGTTACAAACATATTGCTTGATGCCATGTTTACTGCAACTACTGCATATACGTCAATAAAACAAATATAACCATGAGAGATTTATACTGTATCTTCACAGAAAGTGTTCTCGTCATATAATTATTACTCAATGTTTTATAGGCAAACTCTCTGTCAAACTTGAATAACCTTGTACAACCTAGTGTCTCCCCATGGACCAGTGTAGCCGTTTCAATCAAGAAACCTTCTGATGAATAGAGAGGTTCTGCATCAACTATAAAAAAGTTAAATGTTATCATCATGGAGGGTATCTATCCACTCTCAACAGCTAATAACATGCAAGACTGCTTGAAAAAGGTGCAATACTATGCATTGATGAATCTAAAATCTGATTATTGGCAAATTAAAGTTGACAAGCAAGATTGTTAGAAGATGGTCTTCATTACCCATGTCAAGTTAATCATGAGTTTCAAATCCTTTCATTCAGGTTCTGCTTTGGGCCTTTAACTTTTGAAAACATGGTAGGTGGACTGCTATGGGCCTTAGATGGAACATATGCCTCTGTTATCTTAACACGGCTTTGTTTTTCTCTATTGTTTTAGTTCTCCTGCAGCATCTGTCAATAATCCCCAAATGTTTCTAATGGATAAATTTGCAGTTGAAACTAAAGTGACGACTCAAAACCCAAAGCCTCAAAACTTACACTATCATATCAATGGAAAAAGGATTCTGCATAACCCTGATAAGTGGCCCTCAAGTTTCCCACACCAACAACCTTTAGTAAGTTCAAAGCTTTCTTAAGTTTCTGTTTTTAATTATAAATTAAATTATCATTGAGTAAATAATTACTCACTACACCGATACAAAAACATCAAAAAACAAACGTTTTTGAACCCCTTCTGGGCTCTGCATCAAGTTCTTAACCATTTCTACATGGTTATTCAATTATGGAATGATATTTAAATAAGAGTTTATTATAAGTTAAAAAAAACCCCTTGTCGCGCATGACAGGCAGGCCAACTCATTGCACATGCGTGACATGATTTTTGTAAAATTTTTTTTTTTTCGAACTTATAATCAAACTCTTATTCAAACATCATTCCATAATTGAATAACCATCTAGAAATGGTTAAGAACTTGATGCAGAGCCCAGAAGGGATTCGAAAACGTTTGTTTTTTTCAATGTTTTTTTGTATCACACTGTAATTTGGTTCTGAATACATCACTAAATTATCATTGTTTCATTGACCAATTTGCTATGATCACCAAGTCACTTATCTCACTCTGGTGGAATCCTGATTAGTAAGAGATTTCCAATCAATTGCAAGCTGTACTTGCTTCAGAACCTGAAATGAAACACTTTGATCCTGATGCATCAATCAAGCTACATACAGATACCAGCAGTTATAAACTTAGCGTCAGTCTCATCCAAACCCAAGCTGACTATCCCATTATTATCTCCCATGCAAGTCACACCATAATAAAAGCAAAATCAAATTATTTGACAATAAAAAAAAATGCCTTACCACCATCTGCTATATTTATATGAACATTTTTTCTGAGTGGTAACTTGATCTTTACTTGCTATGTTGATTAGCCAACCTCTGTGATCCTTTAAGTTGACTTTCGTGATGGGATCCATCTCCAGGAGTACAATGTAAGTATTGTACATAAATCTAGGTAAAAACATTTAGATGCTGATGTTCTTTCTTTTAATCCAAGTGATAATCTCCTTGGTTAAAAAGGTAACATGATCAAAGGTACAGTTAACTAGAGGCAACATCAACAGATTGGCAAAGCAATCCAATTTGGTTAACTGACCAAAGATGCTGCTGGCTCTGCACATTATCAAGTGTTTGACAAAATTCTTTATCTCTTTATCAACAAAGCTATAATCCAACAAGCCTGCCTTAAAACTGCATTATTTCACAGTCTCTCTGCTGCTCTGTTTTGGAAGTCTACCACGATAACTCAATGACCAAATACATTGGTTTCACCTGCACCTATAAGCATATCATACAGAACCACTATTATTGTTGTATTGTCTAATATGGCACTTTATTCATCTCAACAAATAAACTGCCATATTAGACTATACAACAAGGACTGCCAAGAATGTTATGGCCAAAGCCTCTCCTATAAGCATCAATCAAGCAACTTGTCCATATTTCTCTTCTGAAAGTACCTTTTTACATCATCAGCATTGATTTCTTGGGATATTTTCCTACATCGTTATCAGGCAATAAATGGATTATTGTCGCTGTTGATCACTTGAGCCACTATATGTTATCACTAAAGCTAAAACCAACAAATACAGCTGTTGAGTTTAAATGCATTTATCCTTTTCCAATTGGCTTTTTTAACATTTATGTTTCATAGCTTTAGGTTACTATTGGAAAAATAAAACAAACACAATATGAATAGTATAAGTATAAATCATACAGATAAAACAGCATTGAGAGTGAGCAAAATAGTATGATCACAAACCAAAACAAATGCCAATAGAAAATAGGATTACCACCAGCAGAATCAAAAAGAAAAAAGTATTAAAGTTATGATCAATAAGCATGTGCATATAATATGGCTCAGCCAATTGAAGATTGGATAGTTAAAACTCTACTGTACTATAAATTTTGCAGAAACATATTATAACTAATTTCTAATAAATAAATTATGTATTTATTTCATTTTATAATCTTGTTTGCACAGAATATATTTTTGTTAAAATAATACATTTTGTTTAACTCTTAATTATAACAAATTAATTATAGTAGTTTAAATCAAATGTTTTGTGATAGAGCATTTGAAAACCAGTATTTTCTAGACTCAATGTAAATCTCAAATACTCTAAACACTGAAAGAATTCAAAATGTTTCTTCTCTATTGGCTGAGAGCTCAAATTCAAAAAATTTGTGATCAGAGGAGAAATTCCATTTCATTTCTCTCCTTTAAGATTTCTCAACTGAAGACATCAATGTGATGCATGGTTTTAACCTGATGATGTGGATGATTTCTTCAGAAGTCTGGTTATTGTTATGTCAAGAAAGGCTTCAACCTCATAGGTCATCAATGGATACTGACATTATCGGTAAGGTCCAAATTAGCAGCATAAGAATTTTCCAAAATAAGAGTTTCAAAAATCTAGCAATTTTGTTGCTAGATTTGAATGTAAACATCATACAAAGTTATCAGGTTGATAGAGTTGATGTCATAATGCCACATAGTGCATATTTGAACCACAGCATGTGCACCTAGCCCAAGTTGTGAATTTCTTTAAAGAAGTGTAGACCAACACTTGTAATCACCTGATGTTCCTAAGGTTAGTGGCAGAAGGATGTCATGTCTATGGATACTACAGCAGGTCAGTCATAGAAAAGGAGAAACAGTGAATATCTAATTCTCTCTTGCTTGGAGTTGTTATACAGACAAAGATGACAAAGGGAAACATATGAACCTATTGGGGATGGTTAACATTGACATATACAGCCAGCATATCTGCCAGTGTCTGAATCATTGCACAAGGCTATCAGTTTTGAGTGATAGTAGTCATCATCCAATCTATGAATGATGCTGAAGATAGAGAGTATTTCCTGGATTATCTAGGTAAAAATATAGGTGGCCTTAGTTACTAATCAGCTTCTCAATACATCAAAAGCTCCTAATGATTCCAGACAGCCAGAATTATGAATAAGAGTTTTGGAGCACATATAACTGAAAATTTCTTTGGAGAGCAAGATCATCAAGAGAGGCTCTTGTATTTTGGCATGAAATGCAAGCTCATTCATTAGAAACATTCATAATTCATGGAATTGTCAATAGCAAAAGAACATGTTGGTTAAATACCATCATAGCCAATATCAACATAAACATAAATAGCAACACAACACTTGTACAATCTGCGTAGGGATGCTTTCTGGAAGGTTTTTTAAGGTTAACTGGCCCTATTTAGGCATTAAAGATGTGAAGAAAACCTGGAAAACTCCACATGGCCAGCTTGTCCTGGTGAGGTGTGAACCCACTATTGAACTTTCAGTGTTCAGGGAACAAAAGAGTGGTTCTGTTAAGAGATTCCATTGGGTGGCCTGCCTAGCAATCCTCTAAACAGATCACCCAAGCATTGCTGCAACTAACAAAATAATTTATAATAAAGCTTAAATGAACATGAACAGACTCAAAAAAGTCAGTGCATAACATTGTAGAGAGTTAGAATCCAGAAAATATTCTAGAGTCCACGTAAACTGCATGAACATTTACCACTATCATTAGTTAATGTTAATGAATTAGAAATAATGTTTATCATGAACAATAAACTAAAGTAAAAATTTTTTCTATCATAAAAACTATTGTTGCATATGTTACACATCTCATTGGCCTGGGTTTCATATTACCTGAACATACAACTGAAAATGATGTAACTTCTGGTAATTTTGCTTTCAATTCAGGGGAAACTTGACTAAAAACACATTTTAAAATATTTTAATTTTCATCTATAGTTTAACAATAATGAAATGTTTTTAAAGATAATGTCAATAAACTAAGTTGTTTCATAGAACTCCCTCTCAAAAGGTAACAAAAATTAATGCTGAAATAACAGGTTACTTAAAATTGATAGACTGATAGGAATAGCAAAGCAATTAAAGCTTTCTCTATTTTAGAATAATTAACTTTAGCAAGTATCATTAAGTAGGCTTAGAAAAATCTTGTTTTGTATTCAGATATTATGAAACTTAGCTGAAACAGAGAAATATTTCAGTTCTCATTATCCATTTCAGTTTTCATGTAACATGGGACCCAAGCATTATTCAATAAATAAAAGTTTACATGAATAGTATCAAGTATTTTCAATTTCAGAGAAATATTTTTAAAACAAAATATATTATATTATAATAAACATAATTTAAAAAGTATTTTAATTAAATTGATTTCATAATTATTTACTTATTTCATACAAGATGTAAAATATAATTTTAATTTAAAAAGCATCAATTTTTTAAAACCAAAACTAAATTCATTACCATTTAGTTTTGACATAAATCTTTAAAATTTATAACTTACTGACTCTTATGATTAGCAAATAAATATTCATTAAAATAAAAAAATTTTCAAAATAGACAATGTATAATATTTTCCTCTATTTCAGATATTATCTTATTTTTCTCAATGTTTAATCCAATGAAATATAATACCTTATATAATAATTTATACAATAACTAAAAAAATTATGATAAAATTTTATACCTCTCAATTAAATTATGTAAAGCTTTGAAAAGTAATGATCTGCATTCGTACGAAAGTCCACTTTCCCAAGAACCTTGTTCGCTATCTGCTGAAAAAAGTAATATACAATATAAGTAAATGCACATAAAATACCATTTAAACAATATATGTATTATTAGCAATTACTCTTTTCACAATTATATATTTTTATATTTAATGCATTACATAAATATTAAAATTTGTTTAAAAACAAATAATAAGAAATTTTTAATATAAAATGCATTCAAAAAAGTTCCAGAAATGGACATGTAAAATAAAAAATATCAAATGATACAAATTTTCATAATTTATGCATGATCTCTGTCAAGCAAATTCATAAACCAATCATAGAACTTCTCACATATATGCATATACTAATTGTTCTTTTCATAAAAAAATTAAAATAATAAAACAACTTTTTCAAAAATTTATTTTTATTTAGAAGATTTAGAAGAATAGAATATATATATAAACTTTTTCATTAAATATGAAAAGGAAATAAGAACATGGTAGAAATGATAGGCAGGAAGCTCTAACAAAATCAAGACATTATAAATGTCATAAACAATTCAAACCAGACAAATTGTTATAATCAAAAATACATATAGCCTTAAAAAAACAACATTGAAAAAATTCAATTAATCATTAGTGTGGATGGAAGAGTAACCATTCAACAGATAGCAAAATAGCAGCCATCATAATAAGATCTTAAGCTGAAACATACATTGGCAGAATTTATTCCTCATTTTCTCACAGGCCAGCAGATACAATTCTGCCTGAAAATTTCACAGAACACATTAAAGATGTTTGATGTTTACTCAGGTTGGAGTGAGAATGTTATTACTGGTAATGAAACTTGGATGTACAGTACATCTTTGATAGTAAAACCAAGAGATAAACAAGTGGATAGAAAAAAAAATGAATCTAGACTAAAAAATTGTAAGACTAATAAGTCCAACATTAAAACTTTATTGGTTCTAGCAAAACCAAACCTCAATTTCTAGCACAATTATTTCAATCTTTCACATTTTTAACCTTATTCAAAGGTCATCTTAAGAGCTTTTAAATGCAGTTACATGAAATTTATTCTACAAATTCAAACATACATTTTATTTTGAATTCATATATGTTCTATATCAGCAGCTGCCAACCTTTGATCTCATGGACCACTTAAACTCACATCTTTTAATCCTGCAGACCATTGTCATGAATTTTTTTAAATGATATAAACATCTATAGAATAATGATCATAAATGTTCCATTTTACTTTATTAATATGAAATTCTCTTGTTTAATTATAACAAACTAGCAGATGAGCCTAGCATTGCTCGGACAAAAAGTAATGATAGCAAAGATTAAGATTATTAGATTATAGCCAATCTTAACCGTTTTCACTGAGTGCAAGAATTAGGTCTCCCTCTTCTGAAATTAATTAGAAAATTTTTAGATATTTGCTTACCATACTGGGATAATCGTAATTAAGATTCACAGCAACCACTAGCCGGTGCATAGTATCATTAAATGATTAACAACAAACATTTTTGTAACCTCTTCTGGGTTCTTCTTCAGGTTTACTAAATTCAAATAATAAGCTGGATCTTCCTGAATCATTCATAAATATAAAATCGAATAAAGCAAACTTATGCAAATGCGCTCCCCGTGTTAACTTTATATACGATAGAACACTAAATATCATTGAGAATTTTTAGAGAGATCTAAAACAGGGGTGGCCAACAGTTTTTGTCCCCGGGCCAAACCAGAGGCTGCCTTAGCAAGATTTTGAGGTGGTGTCACCACGTATAGACTAAATTGTACATAAAGATTACAGATTCATTTTTCACATTATCATGCATTATTAACATTCTACACTGTGTTAAAGATATTTGTAATGGAACGTTAACTCTAATCGCACAGTTACTTGTTGACCTTTTCTTTTTCCTTATTTTTTTTTTTAGCCTTCAGAATTTTTCCTCGAGATATTCGAACTTAAGCAGCTAATATTGACAGATGAATCGCGGGCCACATAAATTCATTAGACGGGCCATATGTTGGCCATGCCTGGTCTAAAGATATGTTTGATTTCTAACATAAATGCAAAAAAGACATCTAAAATAGTACAGTAGAAGCAGAGATCTTCAGGGTAATCCTTAACCCTCTCTCTCTCTCTCTTCTGCGGTGGAAATTTCAAAAAATCCCTTCTCAGTTTACATTCTCATGATGTACCCTAACTGTGTACCAAATTTCAACTTTCAACTCCTAACCATTTGGGCTCTGTGCTTATTATTATTATTATCATTATCAACCCATCTCGATTATATTATAAGATAAGTGTGAAGTTTGTTGCTGCTTGTTTGAAATAGCTTACAGATTCATGGCTCTTTTCTACAAAACAACAATTGCACTCACATTATTTATTGTTGGTAATTTATTGTCATTATTATTTATTGATAACAGTCATTACATTTTTGGTTTAAATTCGAATAAAACACTCTCCCAATGAATGAGAAAAAGCAACCAAGAATTTTGCATTTATTTCTTAATATTTTGTGAAATCTTGAGTTAATGTCCAAATTTCTTATGAACCACCAAAATTTTCTCATGGGCCATCAGTGGTCCAGGACTACTAGTTGGTGACCACTGTTCTATATAACAGTATTTTTGAGATTCCAATCTGTCTAGTCTAATGATGATCTTTAATAAGATTGAAAATATTAGTTATATAGAAAATATAATTGTGCTATAACTTAAGGTTTTGTTTTGTTAGATTTAATTTTATCCAGTTCAAGATATTACTTTATTCAGGTTATGTTCTTTGTACCCAAAAACCTCTTATTTTCACATTAGACAAGTTAAGAAACTTGTCTAATGTGGAACCAGAACTCATATAAAATATTACGTAGAACAAATGAAAACCCTAATTCTCTTCTTATGTAGATATGCAAAGTACTGTTTGTGCACCTCAAGAGAATTTAATCATGTTAAACTATAGTATTTTGATTAAGTTGGAATAAAACAGATTTTTACTTCAGCTTTGTCTTCATCCTGTATGGTATCCTTATCTGAATATATATAAACACTATCAGACTAGATGGTATTCAAACTATTAAACTAATATTTTAATAACAGGTTTGAAAACTACTTAACATAATATTTTTTTTAAGTTTAGATAAGAATAGCAAACAAATAAAAGACAGAGCTAGAGTGTATTTATTAAAATTATTTAAACAAGAAAATGACTTATTATATAGGTTCTACTTAGGGATTCTCATTTCCTGGTCTTTTGCTTGTCCTGGAATTCCGGGGTAAAATTAATTATTTTTAAGATATACAAAATATCATGAAATCAAATGATACAATTATTTTTCATTTTTTAAAGTAATTTAATACGTTCTGCAATCTCCAAAATCATATTAGTAATGCTGTGTAAGATATATATTAAAAATTACCTTTGAATTACACAAATAGAAAAAAATTTATTAAAGTTTGTTGGAAATTGCATACAACAACAACAAGACAAAGTACACTTTTATAAGATTTTAAAAAGCAAAGATGATCCAGTCACTCAATCTAATTCTTATTTTAGTAATGAAAAGTCTTGCTACTGAGAATGCCTTTCCCGATTCAATTGATGTGATTGGAATCGTGTTTAATGCATTTAAGAGAAGATAAATATTATGTTTTTCACCTGTATCCTGAAAGATTTGTAGCTCGTTTTCGAGAGTGTAGTATTCTTGATTTGTCTACCTCAACTGCTTTAATAGAAACATCATAGCCCAATAATTTGGCAGTTCATTTGTCTTTAATAATCAGGTTAGGAAGAATAACTTCATACTTGCAGACTTCGTACTCGTTTGTATCCTTGCCCAATTTGCACAACTTGGCATTACGCAGTTATTGAAGCTACTGGGCATGGTTAAAAATTAAGATAGCATAAACACAATTATTCCAGATATTACAGGTAAAGAATTTTGAGAGTCCTGTCACAAATAAGCTATGTATTGATTATTGACCATTTGTGACATGCCATAACGAGCAAAAATTAAAAAAACTAATAAGTAGGTTTAAAATTAATAAATACAAATGTATTCTAACAGTTTATGAGTTAATTATACTTTCTATTTGCAAAATTTCCTCAGCCTTAACACATAATAAGAAAAAGTGAATTTTTAAGAAATTTGCGGGATTTCCTGGTATAAGAAAAATTTCCTGGGTTAAAAAAACAACTGGGATCCCATTTGAGAAACCCTAGTTCTACTTTTAGATCTATCAATATTAGAATTAATAAACAATTTTTGTTTCTCACAAGATCTCATAATGATTCTAACTATTCATCATTAATGCAATGGGCCTTAGACAGAAAAAAAGAAGTATCACAGGACAAACCTATTTTAATTTTAGAAAATAAGTCTAACTTATCCTTCAGATTTCTAGAGCAATTATACAGAAAATATGCTTTCAAAAATAAATTAATATAATGCTCACATTTTGAAGAAAGAGAAAAAATTACTCTTAGTTAATAACCATAATAACTCTATTCTTTCTGATCATATAAATCTAAAATTTTTTAAATTAATTTTTTTAGTTAACTTTTAATTTTATTTATAAATGCCTACACTTAATCTAATTTCAACAATTTAAAACTTCTTTTTGTCTATTTTGTCTCCTACATATTGTGTGCATGTGTCAAATAAGAATTTATTAAAACAATCATAAAAATTAAACTAAACTTTTAAAAATATTTTCAATAAAAATCAATGTGCTTTATTTTTTCCTATTTATCACATCAAATGAAATGAAATTTCTCATTCTTCCACAATAATTCTTAAATAAAAATATTTTCTTTTCTTCATAAATTATTAAGATTACTATTTTAAAAAATTAAAAATATATTTTATTGTTAATTAAAAGCATATTCAAATCCTTTTTTTTAAGTATAAATAATAATTCAAACAATTATATAACTTTAGCTATAATGTTACTAAATGTTTTGTATTTTAAACTACTAAATTCAGCATCATGATTAAAGTACAAATGACTAATGTTACTGGGAATAGTAATAAATTTATAATTACTAACTTCATTATAATTGTGCAAACATTTTTGCCAAGAACTATGATGTAACATGCTAAATTGTTAACAAAATGTTTAGTAATATTGGCAATACCAATAAACCTATTTTCATAATATCAGATTGTGTTTCAATAATAGACTGCATATTAATTCTGAAACATTTTGTAAACTGAAATTTATAAGTTTGTAATTTAACAATTGAATAAATGATTAAATCTTTTGACTGTATTATATAGAATTTACGTGTAGAAAAATTTGTTCTACATATACTTCTCATAATAGCAGCTATGTTTATCAAATACTTATTGAATAACTTATTAAAGAATCATTCAGTAACTTTTATTAATAAGATATTTAGTTTTTTACATTATTAAATAATTTTTAAAAAATTTTAGAGAAGCATAGAAAATATTTGAATAAAACATTCACATTCTTTGATATTTTCTTAATATTTATAAAAAAGTGTGCTTTTTAAGTCTTATATTTGTTAAGTCCAAAAATATCTCCAGTATTTATTAAATGTTTTTATATATATATAAAAGACTTCTTGAAAAAAGATTTTATTTTAAGAATTTAAAATTTGTACTTGTAACACAGAATTGAATGAGTTCTTATACACGATTATTCTCCAGTATGATTACAATGTATTTGTCTATCAATGGAGTGAATACGAATCTGAATGACAATTGATAGTTTATCCAACTATTTTGTAGGAAGAACTTTAGAATATATCATCCTAAAACATTGTTCTTTATATTGTAATCTGACAACAATTACTATAATAATTAAAAATGTTTCTTTCTTTAATTAATAAATTATTGAACTACAATTTTTGGTCATATATAGAATCTAGTATAAAGTTATCTGTTTAATAGATTTTTGACTTATTTATTTGAATATTCATAAGACATTTCTTCTATACATGTTATACTATTTTTACAATGGTATTACTTAGTTGCATAAATTGAAATTATTACAGCACTGATGCATATAAAATCTTAAGTAGAACAAATAAAGATCCTAATTTTCTTCTTATGTAGCTATGCAAAGTACTGTTTGTGCTCCTGAAGATAATTTAATCATATCAAATAAGATTTTAATCATGTCAAATTTCTAAAAATAGGATGTGTAAGATTCAAAACATGATAGTTTTTGTACTAGCCCTACAATATTTTTTCATTTTGAATTAAAATTAATAAATAATGTTATGTAAGTTTATATCTAAAGGAAAAGTTGAAAATATGCAAAAGCTAAGCATATATTTATGACAGTTACTTAATAATTATATATATTCTTTATTTACACATTGAACTGTCGACATTTTATAAATTAAATTGACAGTGTGATTATTTTGCTTATTGCCAATTCCATCTTGCTGTCTCTACAGTTTGTTTATGCATGGAAAACACCTGATAACATATGTATCAAATGATCAGCAAACGTTTTTGTTATTATTTTAGAGATTACAGCTTATATAAAATTGCTCAAAACTGTGACTGTAGAAGCTATTTTTTCTAGCTTGATAAATTGCATATAACTATTCTTTTGAATCTGTTCGTTATAAATACAGTGGGTGATCGGTTAACGAACAGTTTGGACTGCAAACAAATTGGACAATGAACACTTTCATGAAAGACTTTTATGTTCGAACAACAAACACGTGTTCGAATAACAAACACCTCACAGAACAAACACAGGAAGCAATGCTGCGTTTAAGATTTGTAAAACTATATTTTAATGGCATATATACATGGTTTAAGGAATGAGATTCACAGCTGTATACATAACCTTTATAGCACTAGTTAATTTCTGTTCTATGAATTTCTGTAAGTGCTTTTCTGAACTTTTTATTTAAAAAAAAAACTGATAATATTATGAGACCTATAAAGAGTTGAGTGTCAAGAACTGAGTTTACTATAGAAACTAAGCAAGAGGTAATAGCCAAGATAGAGAATGGGCAGAAGCTGTCTGATATTGTAGGCAGATGACTTCAACAGGTCTACATTAAATACAATCTTAGCTAAGAAAGATATAATCAAAAAGACTCAAGCAGGTAAAGAAATAATGAAAATCACATCTGAGAAACAAAGATGTGCCATCCATGAAAAAATGGAGAGATTGCTTTTAGTTTGTTATTACATGTAAATAAACAAAGTAAGAATGTATATAATTTTTTGGGGGGGTCTTCACAACGAATTAATCAAATTCCCACAAAAATCTATGTTAAATCAATAATCGGTTAACAAACAATTTGGATAGTGAACACAGTCTTGAAACGGATTATGTTCATTAACCAATCACCCACTATATAGTCAATTATATTTTTTATAATATTTTTTCCAATTAGTAAACAATAATGCTTTATTAAATGTTTTTTTTAAATTTTATTTAATAATATAAATTGTCACACAACACAGTTTCATAATTTGAGGAGGTTATTCACTATTTCAAAAACTTTTGTTGACTAAAGCAATTTAAAGTTTTCATTTGGTATGCTGATGAACAAGGATAACCCAACTCTAATTTAGGTAATAAAATAATATTTAAATTTATCTATACAAAAAAAACATATTTATTATTCATTTATTTTTTTAAACTCATTCCATTCTGCAGACACAAAAAGTCTAAGCACATATTTATGACACAGTTATTTAATACATCTGAATAATTAAATTCAGAGAAATCAAATAGTAAAATGTAAACATTAGCATAATAAAAAAAACCCACATTAAATTAAATTCAATCAATACCAACTTATTTCAAATCCAGAAGTCAAAATTACTTTTCATAAATGACACAACTCATTATTTAATTCAACAAATAAATTCATTCATACTCATATATTAAGCTAATAATTTACATTTGATGAAATTTAAGACATGTTTTTTTAATAGAAAAAGAATTTATTATAATTAGTAAATTTGTATTTTTTGTTAATTTATGACTGAATAAACTGACAGTGGAGTAGTAAATTGTAACCTGATTAATCAATTATTACTTTACCATTAATTCTAAAATAAAATACACAACTTATCTTCCAGCAATTCATTTAAGAAGTAATGTTTTCAATCACATTTACCATTAGTATAGTATATTTAAAAACAAGTAGAGAATTCAAATAAACCAATTAAGAATAATGTAAATTTCTGATTCTATTAGCAAAATTTTTAAATTAATTAAAATTTGCTATTAGTATAATGAATTTACATAATGCTAGTTTATAAAAACTTGATGCCTATATTACATAATATTGGTATCAGCATTTTAAATTAAATTAAACTATATACATTGTACTTTCATGCATATAATCCACGGATTATCTGTATTTAAAATACAATTTGAAAGGATGCAATGTATGAAGAGATTTTATTTTTGTTCTAGCAATTTTGTACAAGCTACCATTCATCGTAGCTTGTACAAAATTGCTAGAACAAAAATAAAATCTCTTCATACATAACAAACATTCATAAATTATAACCACAAAAAACAGTATTTAGTATATATATTTTTTCTTTATAGTAGCTATGCTATTAGCAACAAGAAATAATGATTTTTAACAATAAAAAAATTATTTTAATATCAAGCAGCTTCTTCACAAATGCATTATATATTTTATAAAAGATTTCTTCATACTTAATTAACTGTAATGAGATCTACATGTAAAAAAGGAGACTTTATAAATACCATACAAAATGTTATATTATGGCATTAACTAAAATAAGAATAAAAAGTAATGATACATAAAAATATGAAAAATCTTAGCTATTTGGTTTGAAGATCAAAATCTATTAAGAACAATTGCATATGTATAAAGAGAGATTTAAATAAAATTGAAAATTCTTTATGCTAATTATAAGCTGTTTAACAATTTTAAATACCACAACAATTTTCATTCTATTTAATGTGGCAATATAAATGGAGATAAGCATAAGATAGAACAAATG
Organism: Centruroides sculpturatus; assembly: GCF_000671375.1. NCBI lineage: Eukaryota > Metazoa > Arthropoda > Arachnida > Scorpiones > Buthidae > Centruroides > Centruroides sculpturatus. The sequence goes on from NW_019384870.1 coordinate 379,290, forward strand.
TTTAAAGTAGTAAAATTTTCAAACATTTCTGTAACTAGTTTTTGATAGAGATGAAACAGATTTCTTTTTTCAAAATGAATGATTTCTCAAACATTTATTGATTGCAAAAAGATATTACTGCTAAAAATTGTCTGATTCTATTAGTTGATAGTAAAAAATAGTAAAACAAAGCTCAAATGATAACAAAATATGGTAAGTTTATTTGTAATATATCATATAAACTGAAAATCATAAGTTATCTAATTTTAAAGAATAATTTTTATGCAAATTTCATTCAGGTATTATACAGTAATATAAAATAAATTACTCAAAAATAAACTTTTATTCTCAGATAACATTTCTGATAAATCCAATTCATCTTAAAATTTTGATAAAAGTAATAAAAATTGAATTTATATTTCTTTCACCTTTGTCTCAAAGTTACTGAAAAAGTCATAGAATAATTTGTCTTGTATTAATTTGATGAATCCAACCCAGGATACTCACTGGTTAATAAGAATGAAAGAAAAAAAAACCACAGTCATTCTGCACTTATTCAAATACTCAATTCCTTTTCAAATACACAAATTGAACTGAATATGAATACAGAAAATAAAACATTCACATTTCTAATATACCATCATTATATAATATACTGTATATCTAAAAATGATAAACCAGAGTGATTATTACATTTAAAACATTTTATAATATATAAAACAACAACTAAAAAACAAGAAACAAAAATAATGCATCCATCTTTAATTGTATCTTGAAAGTATTTAAAAATATTGAAGGAGCATGGAAAAGAAGTAACATGTAACTACTATATATATAAATCATGGACTTAATGTTCTATGATATCTTCAATATAAATCCTGAATTAATTAATTAATTAATAATTAATATGCAATCTTATTGAGATTATTACCAGTAGATAACTTGCAGTTGAAGTTTTATGACTCATTGCAAATATAGAAGAGTTTTTAACAATAATTTCAAAGTTAAATTTTTGAACAGATGAAGAAATGATTGCAAGTGATGCTAATGAAAATACCCATTAGAAAAATCAAACATACAAAATGTTTAAATGATATCTGATACTGAAAATGAAGCTATAAAAATGCAAAATAATTGTAATTAAAAAAAAACAAGAAAGACAGAAAATGCAAACTTTTATTTAATGAAATAAGCTACTGTAGATTCAATTCATTCTTTAATAAAAGATAGCAACAGATTCTAGGAAGAAATCAATAAAGTGACTTCATTTGTTTATATGCACTTGTATGTAATTTTACTTTTATAATATTTATAATTAAATTTCATTTAATTGAAAGACATGATTTTAAGTATTAATATATAAGCAATGCCATTGTTATATGTCAAAGTATTTAAAATAAATAAATATAATATAAATACATTTACCAGAACATAAAATATCTGGTATAAATAGTAGACATGACAAATACACAAGGTGCAATAACCCCAATACTTATTATTTTGTTATTAAAAGTGATTTTTGAGAAATATAATACTGATAAATAATAAAATCATATTATATTAGCAACTGATCATAAATAACAACTGCAATATATTTTAAAAGAAGTAATAAAGTTATAAATAAAATAGCTCTAAATTAAGTCATCAGTTGGAAACCCTAGGTGAACCATAAAATCAACACCCTTCATTCAAGTGGAATAAATTTGGCATTTACCATACTTAATCTGACATTCTAGGTAACTGTTTGGTTCACTTGTAAGGACAGGTCATACCTGAAAATAATTTTCTACCACTACATAAATTAAAATAAAAAAATACTACTATTCTTTCCTCTTTTTGAATATCTTGGCAATTAAATAATCACAAATATCATATAACTGTTTTGTAAATATTACACAATATTTCTGCAAGGTTTATATTTAATTTGAAACATAAATTTTGATTTTTTGTGTTTTAAAATTAAAAATATATATCAGTATATATATTTTATCCACAATTTTGATTTTGTATTCAACATATTTTTAATGTAACATCAAAAATTGATGTAATTTTCAATTTGTAATAAATTACAAAAGAACAAAGTGATTTGAAAAATTTTTGTTATATAAAAATAAATTCTATTATGATTATCTAACTGTTGAAAAACTTCAGTTTAAAATACAAGTTCACGACTAGTTCCACAAGATTAATCAACCAATTGATTTATTCAACTAGGTTTTGCAATCATTGGCAATTTGTTAAAATAAGTAAAGTCTGAAATCTATCAATATAATAATCCACCAATCAAGATTTATATATTTCAAAATTTGTCTAAGTATTTAAAATGTCATTGATACAGTAAAAAAATCAATCATCAATTTATTTTCTAAGCACAATTTTTTCTAGATAACTGAATATTAAATTAATATTCCAGTATAAATTAGCAATAATATGCACAATAATATGAAAAAATTTTTAACATTATTTTGCTGTTAGATTAATCTTACATAATTTGGAGAAATGCTCAGAAGCAATTCAACTTTATAAAATAGTTTTATACATGATAACTTTAAATTAATGTTTTTATATCTCTAGTTACAATTTAGTAAATTTAAAAAAAAATTAAACACACACCACTTTACAGATAAGCTATTAAAATAAAATACTAATAAAACAGACTTTAATGTAAAATAATTTTAGTTTTGTAACATAGCATGCACTTTTTAATGACTAATCTACAAATGATATCTTACAGAATGCATAATTATAGAAGTTGAAAAAACAAATCTTAATTCAATCGAATTTTTAATTTATTAAATTAATCAAGTTTAACTTTTAACTATTTATTTTAACATCTCTTTCTTGTATACTTCATAAATTCTATCGTATAAAATAATAAGCATTTGTAATATTAAAATAACGAACAAAATAAAAAACATTCGACCAAAGAAGAAAAAATTATTCTTTTTTTCCATAATAACCAATTATTTTGATATTTATAACAGATTTACTTGTTAAATTTACGAGAAAAAAACCGATCGTTCGAATTTCGTTTCTTTTTGTTTCCAAATTAATTTTTATTCGAACGAAAGCAGTCAGGAATTAGATTAATTACAATAATTAGGTTAGATGTCCTAGATAGCTTAGCAATCCCTTTTCTCTTTCCAATCGGGATATTTGCTAATCGCATGCGTTCTACAGAACACGTAACGGCTTACAAAATAAACAAAAAAAAATTAATCTAGAAAATCGAAAATTTAACTTCAAATTTAAATACACTTTAATCTTTCCATGTCATCACTACCAATTATAATACAAGAAAAAAAATAAGAGTAATAGATCGCAGAGATTCCGTCCCTTCCAATCTCTATATAAATTTAATTTTAATTTACTTAATAAAAGAAAAAAAGGAAGTAACCTAATAGCAAAATTCTCTATGCAACGAAACGTAGAAACTCTTAAACGTTTGACTTCGGAGAAAAATATTTTAACTGACATCGGGTAGATCCGTACGAGATCAATCACTGTACTAAACAGCTCTCCCCGCCCCTTTTTGGAGATGGTACAGTCCCGAAGGCTTTGTGCCGGACACCGAATGCTGGCCGAACCCAAACCGAATTTGCAAAATACGTTTGTCTAAATGATTCGATACACAATACACCGCCTCAAAAATCTCAGAAAAACAAAGAGATTATTTCCACCCCCTTCCCGACGATAATCCCGTTATCGAGTGAACTCGATTGGATAATTAGTAACAACAGAAACGAGGAGGAAAAAAAAGGAAACAAAAGCAGACAGACAACCAGACCGTATGACATCTTCGATCATCGAATAGGGTAAACACATCTTATAACACACGTCATTTCGAACGAGATCGTGAAATTTAAATCGCTAATTTTTAATAGATCGATACATGTATTTATATATACATACATACACACACACACGAGAGGAGATGATTAATTAAGGAAAGTAGAAAAGAAACTAGATTGATGTTATGTATATATGTACATATATTTATGTATGCATATGCGCTCCGTGACAGCATCACTACTACGAATATTCACACGCGATGCAGACAGATAACAAACGGTCGGTGGCAGACGCTATTCGTTTTCTCCACATTTGCCGCTGTAATCGATCGAACTTTACGATTGACGACAGAAGCGATAACGGAAAACGAGATTTTGAATCCGTGACCACTACACGGGTTACGACACAAGCGCACGGCGAATCACACGCTTCGTCTCTTTAACGAATCTTACTAACCGATAATTATCATCGCCACTCTCCGGAGACTTATTACCAAGAAATTAAAACGACGACGGCGACGATAAAACAAAAGAAATAGAAACAAGAATGGAAAAAAAAATACACGTGTAGCAATAATGGCGGGAACCGTAAAAATTATATTTTTACAATAATCGAGAAACGTTTTCCGAGCATTACGGAATCGTCCACTTATAGGTATTTATCCGGTAATAAATGGAGTAATCGCGAAGAAAAGCGGAGAGACGGGAAGAGCGGTCGATTCGCTCTCCGTCAGTACGTTGAGCGTGTCAACAAACCGTTCGTTGCCTTCCGATCGCCATAGTGATGACATCCTTTCGAAATTACTATCGAATCGGCTAAACAATACATAACCTTATCGTTACGTACGACGTTAAATTAATTAACATCACGCTTAACCGTGAAGACCTAAAAAAACACTAAGACGACATATCGGAGATTTTTTTAACACAAATTTCCTTCATTACAATTTTATTCGCGAAATTAACTCTTTATGACACCGAATGTAACGAAACTGCTAATTATTGGCGGTGTTATAATGGAAGAATTTCTTCCTTTAAAAATTCTCTTTGGTGGCATTAAAAAAAATCAATTCGGATCAAAGAATTACGATGTACTTATAAAGGTAAATCATTTTTTTTAATGTATCGGCGGAATATTATCGAATCAATAAAACATATTCTCCCGATCGAAACATCTTGGTCGGAACCAGAAGAACGAAACTTTAATCGAAAGATTCGACCACGTTTTGCACATTAATCCTCTAAGAACGATATAGCCGAGAATGCCCAAATGATCCAGTGATCCGTGACACAATCGTTCTTCCTTCTCTCCCTAAAGTCTTGTCGACATCGTGCATACGATTATAATGGACTATTCCAGACTCGAAGGCCGGAACTCGGTTCAACGCCCTGGGCAAAGACCTTCTCTTTGCGGCTAACTTTCATCAATCCTAATATTGTTATTATCTAACGATTTACGAAAGTTAATTTTTAAAACGAGAAACGAAAACAAAAAATTTGACGCCGTCTATTCGTCTCGCAATCAATTATTTGTAATATGAATAATAATAATAATTCCCTTTTTTATCGCGAATAAATCAGACACTAAATAAAACTATTCGGATATCCGAAATTTAATCCATCCTATTTAAAATTAATTAAATGTTTTACTAATTTATCAATAGAAAGAGAACGACCGTCTGTTATTTTCTAATTCACACTTTTAAATAATTGACTATTTAATGGTCCAGGGTTGTCGAGATTACTTTATTTACTCGTCCAAAGACAACAGAGGTTACTCGATGGGGAAACATATTATCAAAAATAATCGGTCCGATTTGAGGAATAATTTTTAATTTCCCGTCCGATAAAGGTAGAAATAAATTTTTGTACCGATCAACAGATCTTATTTAACAATTTAAATTTACTTTCGAAAAGTTTACGTGTGTTATAAGAATGTAAAGCTTAAGAGAAAAAAATTTCTTAATTAAAACAACAAATTCCAAATATCAGACCAAATTCTATGCGATAATTTTCATTTTTCTTCAAGAACAAATTTTTCTAAATTATAAAATTCGAATTTTAATTGAATTCTTGCAAAATTACTTTTATGCAAAAGAAAAGTTTCAAATATAAATAAGTTTTTAATAGTTTCTTTCCTTTTCTGTTTTTAATTTAATTGCTACAGTAAAGATTTACTGTATCATTTTCAAAATATTGAGATCTACAGTGAAGAAAATCAGGTATTTGCTGTTATTATATGTAGGATGATTTAAGTCTCTATACACAAGTAAAGGACTCACTTTATTATGCATTCACTAATAAGTTACAGAATATGATTTATGTGGATGTCATTTAATTGAATGAACATATAAATGCATTCCTTCCACTGGTGTGGCAAAGCTATGCTAATATATCTGATGTTACTTGCACAGGTGCATTTTACATGTATGTACAGTACTGTACTTTCAGGAGTCTATTATGTATGAAGATTTTTGAATCATCCTATTTAATATCTGTTTATGTAATTATGGCACAATATTTAACACCACAAAATTAAATCTTCAACATTTTCATACTCATGTGAAAAGATTATTATAAAATCCAAAATGTTAAAGTGAATATATTTAGTAAGTTCTAATTCTATAGTGTTGTATTGATTAGTCATAAAGATTCATGAGATTAATAAAATTCTTCTCAGAAAACTAAGTATTGAATTTCAAAATGATTTTTAAATTTTAAACCATTTAGTCAAATTATATCAATTTAAAAGATAAGAGTTATAATTTATATGGAAATTTAACTAACTTTTAAATGATGCACATTTAATTTTTATCTTATAAATGATAAATTTGATAGACTACACAATTTTTATTCTGTATGTAAATACTTATTAATATAGAATTGATAACTTATTATAATTCAATAGAATAATAAAAAATGTCAATAAAGCAAATAAAATTATTTTTTATTGTACTAATGAATTGTAATGAATACTCAGAACTGTTCTGAGGATGAAACAAGAACTTTAATCTGAAAAAAATAAAACATCAACTTAATTTGTAGTTAATTCTACTATTAATGTGCTGTACTGTACATGAACAGTAAATATTCAAAGCAGTAATTCAAAGTAATTTTATCATAAATGACTTATTAATTACTAAAAGCTTTTGTTACTTTAAATATTATTTTGTTCTACATATAAATGTTCCATTTATCCTCTGAAATATTTTTAACAACTTATAACAAACATATTAGTAATTTAAATTATATTTTTCAAAAAATATTCATGGTTACATTATTCTTATAACTGCTATCATAAACTGATAGATAAGCAGGACATTCATAATTAAATTCTGCCTTAAGAAGATGTTTAAATGAAAATAGGACTTTATTTTAATAAATATATACAATTGAGAAAAAGCTATCATTTACTTTGTTATCAGTATCAGGTGTCTCTTATCAACATCAGGTAGCAAAAGATCAATGTATGTACTGTACAAGTAGTTGAGTTATCAATCATGTCATCAGATTATGTAAATAAGCACACATCATATAACTCATGAAATTTTTGATTGCTTAACGTATAAAACAGACTGAATTGTGTTTGAAATATTTCATTGATTTCTAAGATAAAATGACACCATCTATATAATACAAAATGTCTTAATAATGTAATTAAATGAATCCTAAAATTTGAACAGACTGAAAATATTTGATGGTGCAATCATTAAGAAATGATATGAAGAATAACTTCAAATACTGGTTTCATTTATCTACTTTTATGACCAGCAATTTCAAACAAATATAGAAGAGATTCTTATTCATATAAATATGTTACTTCTATTAATTTAGAAAGGATTAAGAATTGGTAGCATTATCAGTACGTTCATAAATATCTGAATTTTTAATAGATTATCTACATGTTAAATACCAAAATAACTCATTGCTTTCCATTGTGACAACTTTTACAAAGATTTCTGAATTGAATCGTTATATAAAATTAAATTTGAATTAACTGTTACAAACTTAAATCAAAATGCATTAGCAAATAGCAGATACATTTTATTACAGAAAAATCACCTCTAACTGATTAAGTTATAAAAATAACAGTCAACAATCCTTTCAATCAGCAAATAAACACTTAATGCAACTAAGCAAATGTTTTCAGCTGTTTTAAACAGCCATCCTCAGGCTAAAATACAATTCAAATGTTCCTTAAACAAATGGAAAAGAACTTATCATTTTAAAACACAAGTCAAAACTTAAAAATCAAAACAAAATACAGTAATAATGATTGATTAAAAAAAGTTTCTTAGTTGCATTAAAATGTTTATTTGCTGATTGAAAAGGTTGTGTAACTTATTTTGAAACATTTTGATCACTTTACTAAAAAAAAACTCAAATTGTATCAGCAGACAAAATTATACCAGTTTAACAAGTGAAGATAAAATTAGATTAATGCTACTTTGAAAATATGTTTCTAATTTATTTATTTTTTCATAAATATATCACTAAACAAAACTAGATAAAAATAAATAAATAAAAATTGTTGCCTATTAATCAGAGAAAAATACTAAAAATGTCATTGATTGTTTTGATAGAGAAACCAAACTAAAAGAATATTTATATCAGTAAAGATGCTGCCAAGGGCCATGGGTTGAAGTGATTTACAAACATATACTGTTGGACCTTGATATAAAAGATTTTAAAAACAAACCAAATTTGCTTGTTTTAAAGCATCTGTTGGAATGGAAATACAAAAGCTGAGAATATCAGATTGCAATTGTTAGCATATGAAATATCTAATTATCAGTGTGTAGGTGTTTACTTCTCTGCTTGGCAAAGTACATTTGTTTCTCCCATATGTATTGCTTCTCCTATTAGTTCATTATACTGAAGGTCAGTACCATTGCTAAAATGATAATAGAAATATCTAGTAATCATGCAAGAACTGTAACATTACTTCCATGCACAAGTAAATAGAGAAGTTACACTGTATTTCTAAATTGAAAATGTCTTTAACAGTAACAAATGCAAAAGTACTCATAAAAATAATTTGCTTCATTAATAAACATTAACATTGTTAAGTGGAAAAACATTATTATTAAACACTACCACCAGACCTGAAAAATTGTTTAAACATTAACATTTTCAATCTATTTATAAATCATCCATCAAGATATCTTTGTATTCATACAAGTAAAATAAGTTTGAAATACTTTCAAAACTGTTAATTGGAACTGAAACAAAATAAACACACATACAATAAAACAGATCAAAATCTCATACATAATAAAAATTAATAGAACTAATTAATTATTAATTAATAAATAGTTTAAAATTAACAAATTACTACTGAAAAAATTAAAATGACTAAAATAACATTTAAGTGGAAAATTGGCATTTAAATAGAGAGCATGCACTCACTGCACCAGAACTGAAGTAAAGGATAAGAAACTGAAAAAAATTTGTAGGACAACAATAACACTTTTTTACTAGAGTGACTAGACCGATGAATGACCATTAAGGTGGAGATGTAGTTCAGGATTATTCTGAATGCTGCTATTTTTCCCAAATTAATAAGAGGCAACTTGCATTCAAGACCATGGAGTTGGGCCCAGATTGAAGAACACCTTGTAATACGAAATAGTATCTCTCCAATATCATAAAGTTACGAGAAACTAACAATATTTTATATTTTGTATTCACAAAAAACATTGCAGCACTTATGGTAAAACAGAAAAAATTGATAACGAGAGTGTAGTATTGTGTAGGTACAGAACTAAATCTACCCAAAATTGATACTGGTAATTATATTAATAGAAATATTGAAGAAGTTTGAAATAAATTGACAAACTAATAGTTTCTTGGCTAAAAAAATATAACATTAAATTATAATGAATAAGATTTTTTCGGATGACATTCTATAAACAGTTTTAATTCCTTCGTGAAGAATTCTATCAATCTTTTCATCATTTGATAACATTTTAGAAGTTTCAAATCAGAAAAGTTTAGAAGAAATAATCATAAAAAATGATCAAATCAACTATCTATTGTAATTTGATCTATTGAACCAAATACTCAACCATCAGTAACTAGACTTTATGAGAGCTCTTAGATATCATAGTAGTCATGAGACTTTTTACAATATCGTAGCTTACGATGTGCTTCGTGAATATGAAATTTTTTGCATCTGGCAACTTATGATGAATTTCATTGTAAGTTACAATACAAGGTGCTTGTGAATCTGGGCCTTGGTTATATCCTATTCACACTGTATATTTTAAGCCAGCTTAAATGACTAAGCTAACTTAAGGTATGAAATATGAACGGAACTGACTTAACGTTAATCTGAGCTGGTTGTTGGTAGTTAAACTGGTTTAAATCACTTTCTCAAAGAAGCTTAAGTAACTCCAAGCTTTCGTCAAGGTCCTCCACAAGTTCAAAAATAATGGCAGAAGCAGATGTACAAATGTTCGAACAAACGATACTCTTCTCTGATAGCATGTATATGCTGCTTCAGTACAAGTTTAAATAATAATAATAATATAAATTTCTGTCGAGAATCCATTCTTATCACAGTTCTGTCACTAAAGTGATATAAACATTGAGAGAATCGTGCTGCCAACGACAACACTGATAATAAATGTTAATAACTCCTAACTAACGTCTAATGCATAAAATTATTTAAAAAATAAGTTATTTATATTTTAAATTTCTAAATATAAACTAATTTATTGTGATTTATCAAAAATAAGCAAAAGTTTGATTTTATTTAAAATGTAATATTGAGTACACCGCTTGAGGGCTAAGCAAATAATTCGCTTTAATTACTTAGTGTGAACAAGTAGTTAATCTTGTTTTCGGCAATGCGACTTAAATTAATTCTGCTTAAACCTTAATCCCGCTTGAAATGTACAGTGTGAATAGGGTATTACATCAAGCTCCTGACTTTAACTCATATAATTTTAAATCGGATTTAGATCTTATCTCTAAATAATAATTTAAAATATGCTTTGATTATATTAATTTAACCCAGAATGGTGTTTCATCACTAACAACTGAATCGTGATATTGAAACTGATACTATTTATCTTTTTTCCTTCTAAAGTTTTTCATTATCAGCATTATCATCTTCAACCATACATTTCATGCAAAATGTTTTCCATTTGTAGTTATAGTAAAGTATTCAAAAACACTAGATTTAATATAAGTCTTCTTATCCATTTTGTATGGGTCTTCTGACAATAAAAATTTAGAATTGGCTATCACGGTGTATTTGAATATAAATTTCTAAAAGGAAAATCAACAATTACTGAAATGCAAAGAAACTTCACAAATTAGAGAAATCATCATAAAATAGGATCTTGGATTATAGGAACATTCTATAATGAAAGATCTTATTTTATGATGATTTCTCTAAATTGTGAAGTTTCTTTGCATTTCACTAATTGTTGATTTAGGAGATTAATACTCTTATTAGGAGCCTAATATAAAGTACATAATAAAAAAGCAGGAGGAGGAGTCAGAGTTGATCCATTTTTTCTGACTCAGACTCCACAGCTCTGCTTGCACATATGCTTAAAGTATTTTGTTTTATGGAAAGATGATGCAATCTAATAATATGTCTGAAAATTAAGTATGCTCTTATGAAGGCAGAAAAGCCCAGTAAATGAGCACCACCTGATTAACCACAGGTAGGAAGCCATATGCAATCATTTACTAGTATGAAATGTCTAAGCATTACTCTTGTTCATTCAGTGGCATGATTTTTGCCACGATTTGATACATTAACTTAGAATTCCAGTAAATGACTGTAGTAGTAATAGTAGTCATCACTCACTCTGTTTCTGAGAATCTCAGTATTCTTTCAAAGAATTTCTTCTTATGCTGCAATGACAGAATGTGTTGAAATATTTAATCAAAAATTAAAAGACACTGAACATGAACATAAACACAAAAGATTCAGAATCATCTCATTTTTGAAACTTTGCATTGCCTAAGTCTTTGAATCTTTATCCCATTTAAATGTTATTTTAGCATTTTATTCGGTTGTTCGGAACGTAAGTTTGTTTTTTTCTGTGGAAAAGAAAACAATATTTTTATCATAAATAAATATTTTATTGAATTATATATTGACCAGCTTGGTCAAATACCTGTTGTCGTTGTTTCTGGTGGTAGCATATTTCACATTCATAAAATTTTTGTTCATTGCTTACAAAAAACTGATCCAAGTGATTTTTGATATTGTCATTTCAATTAAATGTCGTACAGTTTAAAAAAATTTGTATAGACCAGAACAAGTAATAATCTGAGTGTGCTCGATCTGGCGAATATGGTTGGTGTGATAGCACATCCTATCTAAGTTATAACAGTTTCTGACGAGTTACCAAACTTGTGTGAAATTTGACATTATCATGGTAAAACACTACACCTGTTTTGTTGATCAATTCTGGCTGCCTTTTCTGTTTGATGATATTACTCAATTTGTTTACTCGATGGCAGTACACTTTCGAATCAATTGTTAAATTGTCTGGTAAAGCTAAAAAAAAAATTCCTTAAAATCCCACCAGAGAGATCATCTCTCTTTAAGAACACATGGAACCCATATATCAAGCTTTGAAATGAAACCAATTTGTTTCAAGTAATCATAAACAGTTCAATTTGACAAATTTAATCTCTTAGTGATTTCACGTGTTGTTATTCGTCAGTTTGCGTCAATCAGTACCTTTATTTTGTTTTCATTGGCTTCAACTGGCCATCCAGAACGTGGTGCATCTTCAATATTGAAATTGCCAGAACAAAATTTTGTAAACCAGTTTGGCACTTCATTCTGTCAATACATCTTCTCCATACACGTCACACAATTTTTTTCTCACTTGAACAGCATTCTTACCTTTTCGATAATAAAAGAGCAAAATATGCCAAAAATGCTGCTTTCGATCTTCCATATTTGATGGGACACAAAAAATAAACAATTGCACAAAATCAAGCAAAATTTTTTTACAAATAAGCCTTAAATGCTAGCTGTCAAAATATATAATGATAATAAGGTTTAGAATGAAAATGGCGGGAAAAATACGACTAATCCGTCTAGTGGTAAAAAAAAACCAGCTTACTTTCCGAACAACCTAATAATTTTCAAGTAATGATAAATAATTAATTTTTATTATGTGTATCAAAACAAAGTAAAATATCTACTTTGTTTTGTTTTGTTTCATTTCCATTTGACAGTTTTGGATGTTTATTTCAAACTTATTTTTGTTTGTTTGAATACCAAACTATCCTGAAGATATTCTATAAAAATAGATAAAAATTGCTTGAACGTTAATGTTTTTAATTATTTTGGTAAATGTAGGCAATTGGTTCTTAATACATTAAATGTATTATATAAAATAATCTAACTTGCAAAACGTCCTACCTAGGTATTCACCCAGCAGAATGGTACAAGTTCAGAAAAATGAATGTTTTCTGTCTTCTAAGACCTATTTCAGGTCACAAATTTCAAAATAAATAGAACATCTAACATTTTGGTGTTCAAATGTGTCAGACACAAAAGAGCTTACATGAAAATTTGAATTTAAAAGCCTCTAAAATCAACCAATAGGATGTGTCCAAGTGTAGAAATTATAAAACTGTTTTCATAATGACATATCAAAGAGGGCCTGCCATGCTTGTAAAATGTGCCTCTCTTCTTTAAAATTTATATATTTTCCTTGTCTTTCTGCTTTAAAAATCACTAGTGCTTCTAGTACTTTGAGTCAGTCTGTGTTTGTCATTGTTCTAATTAACATAGCCCATTGTAAATCAGGTTTAATTTCATCCCTTCCTGCATATATTGAGTGGGCAGTGGTTTGTCTGTCATTATCTGTATCGGCTCTGATTAAGTACTTTTTAGGGACCTCACAGTCAAACCTATGTAGATTAATTCTCACTGGAATCTTTCATCTCTCAGAAGTATCTTATATATGCCTGATGCTCTGTTGTAGTTGATCGGGTCTTTTTCATTTCTGAGCAATTTAAATACGTGGGGACTATATCTATATGTTAATCTTGTGTCTGCATACAATGCTATTTCCTTATATATATAGCAAAATATGACCTACTTGAACTTATAACTGGTGTGTACATAGTTTAATCTTCCAAAACGAACCTGAAGAAGAACCCAGAAAGGGTTAAGAAAACATTTGTTTTGGAAGATTAAACTCTGTATGCACCAGGCTGTTTATTCCTTATATATATATATATTTATATATATTATGCATGAGATGATCATAAGCCACATTATGGCAAAATTTACTTTCTCACATTGTTGGGTTATCTACAAGAACACCTTTGGGTATGCTTCTGTGTCTGACATATTTGAACACCAAAATGTTAGGCATTCCATCTATTTGAAATTTGTGACCTAAAGTCATTTTTGGTCTTCTCTAAAACCTTTTGTTTTTCTGAACTTGCACCATTTTGTTGGGTGAATACCAAGATAGGGAGTTTCTGGAGTATAGTATAACCCAGTTTCTGGAGTATTTTTACTTTTATAATCTAAGTGAAACCAGTCTGTCAGTAGAAGCTAGTAAATCCTATAAAGTTCTTATTGAAACTGTATTTCTTTTCTTTTTTTATTGCTTTCACTTTATAAATTTTATTTCTACTTTTATAAATTTCTTAGTCATGTACTTTATCAAATAAAAGAATTACTTGATACAATATTTGACTTGTTTTTAGGTAACTTATTTATTTTCTGATAAAAATTTCATATATCCTTTATTTCAGTGTATTTATAAGAATGAAATGATTTCTGTTTCTTTAAATAAATTTATTTCTTTATTAAAGCATTTTATTTTATTTTTGATATCATTCTTTTATTTTACATCTTTTCAATTTAGAAATGAATTGCTTTATTGGAATAGCTTTTAATAAATCACACATTCCCAGGTACTTTTGATGGCTAAAGCTCAAATTTTCAGTAGTTAATGTGAATATATTTCTTTCTCAGAACTGTTTTTATTTGTGTGCGTGCCCCTGAAGATTTACTACTTTATTGATCCAAAATTTCTTAAAATTCAAAATCATATTAACAGTTACTCCAATAGTTTTCCCCCATAAATTACTTAATTTCTTTCTATTAATTTTTAATTACAGTTGGTTGAGCCTGTCTATCTCAAATCTCATGAAAAGGAGATTTCATTCCATATAAACAGTTTCAAGTTATAGATATTCCATATAATACAGTTTCAAGATAATTATACACATTAAACAGTAATAGGTTTGATTGGAGGTAGGGTATTTTATTAATACAATAGCAAGTGCACTATACAAATACCTACTTGCGATAGGTGTAAATAAAACATTTTTGACATACCTTAACAGAAACAATTTGTCTATAGTTTCTGATGCCTGACTTTCTAACAACCAATAACATGCAAGCCAAACTTGTAGCCAATCAGAGAAAAGCAGTGATAATTGCAACTATGTACAGTAAAACTTGTGTAAACTGGAATCACACAGTACTGAACATAGTACAGTACTCAAAATGGAAACCTGAAAAATATTCAGGTTTCCATTTTGAACAGGTTTTACTGACTATTGCAAGAGATGTTTCTCAACTACAATTTGTGTTATCAAAATATAGCTGCTGAACTTTAAATTTGTAATTGACACTTCAATCCATAATTTGAGATATAGAGGTTTTGAGGGAAAATTATTTGAGGTAAATGTGGAAAATATATTGAATTTGGAAAAAAAAATAAATTGAAGGTTAAAAATGCATGGGAAAAAATAATTTTGAGACTAAACATGTTTGAGATACAGGTTCAAATATAAAACAAGAAATCAAAATACATAAATTTTATCATCAAAAACTGTACCCAGAAAATTAAAAAAAAAAAATACTTTTTCTCAGTTTACATATTTATTATAATAATTTTTTCATGTTCCTGCTTTACATCTTCAAGAACAATCAACATAAGAAACCAAAGCACAGTCTAACAATTAAAACAAAAAATAAAAAAAATCATCACAAATTGGTTAAAATTGTACCTCAAGAATATCATACTACACATAGCATCATTTCTCAAACTTTTTGCTCACATTATCCAATAAATTTATTTGTAATGGTTCTGTGACCCAAATGTTTATAATATAAAATTTTTTAAAAATCTGGTAAACTGGAGTCCAGTTTACTCCAGTATGATATTATTAAAAAATATGAAATTGATAGAACTAGTAATGATATATGCCTCGAATTACACCCATCAGACATGCACAGCTACAAAATAAGTTCTGATTATAATCCCGAAACAAACAGATACTTTCAGTGGATAGTGTACACGGATGGCTCTAAGCAAGAGTGCAGAGTGGGAGCTGGTGTGTGCATTCTAAATAACAATAAGACAATATATCAGGACAGATTAAAACTTGCTAAACATTGTAGCATTACGTAAGCTGAACTATTGGCCACATACAAAGCAAACACCCAAATAAAAGCTAACTTAAATAAATACAAAGATAATATAAAATTCCTTATTGACAACAAGATGGTTCTTCATGTCTTGGCAAAAACTGAAAACATCATGCTACTGAGCAAAGAAGTTATTAAAGTAGCACAATATCTCAGTACTACCAAAACATTCAATTCAGTTGGATACCAGCTCATGGAGGAAATGAACTGGCTGATTTTTTGGCCAAAACGGCTAGTACTCTCAAGACACAGGATACATATATAAGGTTTATCAAAATCAACTCTGAAAAATTCCTTATACGAATGGGCACTAATTGAATGGCAGGAAGATTGGAATAATTCCACAATGGGGAGACTTTGCCACCAGTTTATTTCCTCTATTACTAAATGCTTCAAGGCTAATTACTATGAACCTAGATCCAAAACCACCCAATGTTTAACAGGCACAGTAATCTTATGGCCTACCTCTAATGCTTTAAGAAGAAAAACACTAATAAATGTCAGTGTGACAATAATAGTGAAGGAGATGCCATACATTTTATATTCCACTGTGAATGATATGAAANGTGGAGAATTGACGGGCGCCTCACAGTCTGCTTTTTCTGTTTTTATCGACGTATTACTAAACCATTCTTTACTGTCCTGTATCTCTGAATGTTTTGGTGCTTCAGCCATTGCAGAGTGTGTTTAAGTTTCAACTAATGAACTTTATCGAGGTGATAGCGTCAAAAAGACGAATTTTAATTGGGGGTTACTATTGAAGGTTTCAATAACGTCAACTTTAACGTACTGTATTCCGTTTTAGCAATAATAAATAAAACTGCAAAGAGAGAAATCAGCACTTGCAACACAAAAAACAGACTATCACTTTACCTTCTCGAGTTCTTTACAGAAGAAGTAATAGAAAAAAACCAAGAATGGATCAAATGTTTCGTTTCTTTACTCAGCTATTGGAGCAACTTTAACAATTACAACAAACTTCGATTAACATTGAACATGTAGCGTCAAGACTTTCACTTCTCACTAGCAGAGGAAGGAATTTTACCTGTTTTTACAAAACGCAAAGTTTTATCTTTGTAAAGTCATATTTATATTTTTTATATTTATTAAATGTGAATACGCCAGCCATGTACTTGTATTAGTTTTTTATTTTAAATAATAATAAGTGAAATTGAAGTAAGTTATTGAAATTTAACTATTACAAAAGTAAGACTGATGATTGTAAATAAAACAGACTGTTTCAAAATTATTCAGGAGTCTATTTTGCTTTAAAAAAAAATTGTAGTATTTTTCAAACTTAATGAATCCTTTTTTAAAATGTACTTTTCAGATTGTAAGATTTTTGTCAATATCATTTTATATAAACATAAAAATAATTCTTTAATAATTATTTATTGATTCATTTCTGCCAAAATTAATCTGTTATTTATTTTTTACAATTTATTGTTACCTAAAAGTTTGAATAAACAAGAAAATATTTTCAAAACCATTGCAACTGAAATGGATTTATGACTACAATTTGACATAAAATATCTATTTTGATGTTATTCAAAACAGAAAAGAGAAATCAATTTTGTATATACACATTCTATAATCTTATTATTAAATGACAATAATAATTATAAGAAAAAAGTTGTTAAAAATTTTCTGTACTTCATAGATCCATCTATTGTTCCTAATTCTTAGAGAATATTTCAGCAAATACTGTACAAGTAATACAAGTATTTCTGCAAAAGTTAGTACAGTGGTACCTCAGGATACAAAATTAATCCATTCTGACACTGAGATCGTATCATGAAAATGTTGTAAGGTGAATCGTTTTTCCCCATACGATTACATGCAAAACCAAATAATTCGTTCCAACATGAAAAACACACTCAAATTAAAGCTAAGTAATACATTTAAAAAAAATAACTATAGTAAGGAAAACACTGAAAAATGCATTTTGTAGTTGTAAATGCATAAATAATTGTAATAGAATAAGAACTGATTTTAAAAAAAATGTAGTTTTATTTGCACTTTACCTTTGAGGATAGACAACGGTGGAGGTGTAAATTGGTGGCGGAAGAGAGGGAGAAGGGAAATGATACTAAAACTTAACTTACATAACATAATGTAACAACAACTTAAAAATAACTTAGAAAAGATTTAAAAATTAGTGTTGTTTTATATATATTTTTAAAATTTTTATTCACTGCTTTTTGCTTTTTTTCCTTCACTTCCACCAGCACTTTCACTGGATAGAGGTCGCTTGGTAAAATATCTATCCAAAGAGGTTTGGCTTTGCCTACTTTTTAAAATGTTTCTAAAATGACTTAGGCAAATATCATTACTCTGAGCAGCAATATGGCCAGTGTGAACCTTTTCAGGATGTTTCTTTTCAATAAAATCTAGTTCTATTTATGAAGTGTTCTATTTAGCCTGAGGATGATCCAATGAATGGATCGAAAACGTTTGTTTTAATTAAAAATAATCTCTCAGTGAAAAATAAGGTGTTGGATTACATATTTAATTGTTTTCTGCTGGGTATAGTTGTGGTTTAAAATCAGTCACTTTCTGATAATACCTCAAGATTTCCTTTATCGAGTGAGATCCTTCCACGACGAAGCAAACACGCGGACTGAGACCAACAAACAGAAGTGAATAAAAAATGGCACTGCGAACTAATGTAACGTCGTATGGTGAGTTTATGTTCATATTGTGGAGCAAAAATATGCTTGAATTTCATGTCGTATCCTGAAAATTTTGTATGCTGGGGCGTTCGTATCCTGAGGTACCACTGTATCATTTTGCAACCCATAGTTTGAGAAATGATGTACTAGTATACATATCCATTTATATTGGAAAATAACAAATCCATTTGACACACCATCAGAGATGGTGTGTCAAATGGATTTGTTATTTTCCAATCAGTATTCTTGAGATGCAGTTGGTTAAAACTACGCCTCAAGAATACTGATTGAAAATAAAAGATAATTACACATTAGTTAAAAATGTGTAATTATTTATTTATTTATTTTTGTTTTGACTGTGCCTTTTACATCGACTGTTTTTTTAATCAGAGAATTGTTTGAAACTTGGCACTACAATTTTTTTATGTTGACTGTCCCTTAATTTAATTAATTAAGATAGGTTGTAAGAATTCAAAAGTGATAGGATAATAGAGATAATCTTTGAAAAAGTAGTTTTTGGAAAATGAATAACTTGACATGGAAGTTTTTGTATATGTTTAATTAAAACACTATCTATGTAATAAAGCAACATGAAACTGCAAACCCTAACTATTAACTCACTCCATTGACATGAAATGTTTAAATAGAAGTGAACTTCTTACGGGGTACATTCAAAAATAGATATATCCAGTATATCAAAAGAAAAATCTCAAAAAAGTCAAATATTTTAGGTTCTGTAAGATGTCAAACTTGACCTTTGGCACTTTATAAAATGTTGCAATGTCCATTCAACAATTAATTTAAGAGTAATTGCCAATTTTAACTTTATTAAACAATTTGCTTTTCATTATTTGAAATAATAGCATTTTCATTTTGTATTACTATCAAGCATTCTTTAGGATTTTCATCAATTATTAGTATTAGATTTTTAAAATATTATTTATAGTTATTTAATTAATATTGCTTAAATTATTATGAATTGCAACACAAATGAAAATATTGTGAAGTGATGCAGACCTTTGGGGTTGGACTATTAAAGGTACTTTATAAATTCAAAATATGATGTATTCAAAGTAATTTTTACTACAATGTTTTACAACTATTCATCAACATTTATTTTCAGTTTTATATTCACACATTTTTCTTTCATTATAAAAAAAGTGGCTCAATATAGTTCAATTAGCATTATTTATATAGTAATGTCAACAAACACCACTATAAAAATAATAAGTTAAGAATCTCAGTTTGATGGTATCAATTTATTGAGAATAAACACTTTTGATGAAAAACATAACATTGACATTTTCAACATACACAAAATATCTTTATCAAAGTAGTGCCAAATAATGTATAAAGAGAATGCAATATAATATAAAACAATTTGATATCAATGTATTTTTCATAAAAACAAGAATTATTGCTTAAATTAACAAAAAATTCCAAATTATCTTAATTTGGAATTAGTAAATTTATAATTTTAACTTTAAATATCACACAAAATGAAACAATATATTAAAAGTGTTTATTCTTAGTAACTTAAATCCATCAAATCAAGTTTCTTAACCGATTATCCTCATTTATGCTAATATTGTATAAAAGATCAAAGACATTACTAAAAACTAAACACAGTTCATAAAAAGTAATTTTTAAAAATTTTTAAATCATAAAATTGGGAAAGTATTTTATTTCAGATTCTAACTGGCACAATTTTTTTACTTTAGCTCTACTGTTTCAAATAAAGATTTCTAAGATATCTGTCAAAGAGCTGTCATTTAATATGAAACCAACAAATTGGTTATTTTGATTTTGATCTTTCTTAATCTTAACATACAACAATAATGTATTATCTTCCTGTTTAGACTATCTTGCAGGATGTTCTATAATATCCTTTAATATTTATAGATTATTTTGTTTAAAAAATTAAATAAATCATTGACAATGTCCTAGCTTAGACTATTATCTCCAATGAAAATCTTTATTAACAGAAACAATTAAATTTTAATTCTTCTAAACATTTGAATATTTTTAACGGCAAATATTTTATCCATTAATATCTTACTTATTTTATGAATAATAATGAATTAGTGGTAGCAGTACTAGTATTAATAAATAATTTTTAGACAATGCTATATATTATATCTCTGAATTCTTAATTTAAATGAACTAACTAAATTAATAATAAAAGTTCTACTTTGTCACTAAACCAATAAGACCATTTACTTTGGAAAATAAACACGTTCATCCATTTTTAAAAGAATATCTTCAGGTTCTAAATTTGAATCGCATGTTTTAAATAGGTCTTAATCTTTACATTGCCATTGCTAATTGGAGGATATACTGTATATTTCTGCAGATAAAACAATAGTTGAATCATAAAAAAGGCCCCCAAAATCCAGGGTCATCTTATAGGACAGATACAAAAAAATTAGATTAAAATTTATATAAATTAAAACCATTATAAAAAACAAACAAACCACAATTATTTACTAGTAGATTTATACCATAATTATTTACTAGAGAGTAGGGTATGCCCACAAAATAGAATTGCCCATACAACGTTTTTGTGAATAGTCAAGGTCATTAACCAAATGACCTAATCAGTATAAACGTTTGCAACAATTGCAAGGCAGTGCTTCCAGATGCAAGAAAAATAAAATTTGTTCATTCAAAAAATTACAAATAGGACATAATTCCATACATGCTATACAGTATTATTATCCAGATGATGATTGCTAATCTAAACTAAATTCATAGGCTATTGATAGTTTGGGGTCATCTTATAGGACAGATATGCACTAAAACTATAAAACTTTGATGAAATTTTATACGTCATCTTATTTGTGGAAATGTATGGTACATATTTTGCTGGTTTAGAGACAGAGTAAAACTTTCATTATTAACATTAACCAATAATTGGGTGTTGTTTTTATGAACTAAATGAAATAATCTCCTTAAATTTCATTTTTAAAAATTCATTTCAAATTTCAAAATGCAAATTTCTTGATATTTTGACACAAATGCATTTTATTTTTCTGAAATTGACAGAAATCTATAAATCAAGATATAATTACAAGATATATTTCCATTATACCTAAATATATGATTCTAGGTTCACTTGCATTTTTATGCATCAACTGAAATAAAAAAGCATAAAAACACCAAAATTGCTTATTTTTTAAATAATCATCTACTATATAAATATAATTGTATCAGTGATAAAGAAATACATTTGCATGGCAGAAGTCTTCAGAGCAGCTATGCAGCCAATAGCAGGAAAAAGTTTTAACCTTACCTAAACAAATGTTTCTTCAACTGCTAAGACACAACTGGAGTAATGATAATCAGATAATCATATAGATAATACTTCTGGGAAATAAGAGAGATGTTTTAAAACTTTCTATCATTGTTATCAGAACTGAGATGACAAGACTGACTATGTAAGAACAACGTTATAAAATGAGACCACCTCTCATGATAAGATTTGAATTGTTTGTATATAGCTTCTTTTATAGTATTACAAAAACTTTAATTTAATAAAGAACATTAATTTCTTTACTTACCAGAAAAAAATTTATTTAAATAAGACCATTCCAGTCTCAAAAAAACAGTCACCATAATTTTTCCAACAGATAATTCAACTTTGAATGTTTTTCATTTGAAAGAACCTTCAGTTTATGTTAAATCTCCCTGACTCTGAATAAGCCAGGTTCTGCTGCAATTGCATAGGGGGGAAAGTAATCCCCTTTCCTACAAACTCTCTCTAAATGATCTGTGCCCTGATCATATCTAATAATTGGTGTTTTGATGCCTAACATGCTAATTATAAACCTTTAAGTGATTAAGGATAATTGTTTCAATAATATTAAAAACAATCTTCAGCAGACAAATATTTTACATTAATACAATTATCCAAGATGAACTGCTCAATATAACAAATATTCTGTTTCATTACCATGATCAGCTTCATATGTGCATTAATCAATCATTTACATAATCATTTGACCATTGATTTATGACTATTTTTGAATTCCTCACCCAATCATATACAGAACTCAATGAAAGACATTCTCTTCCTCAAACTATTTTGACAATTCTCTAACTTTTAGCTAGTTTAACCCTTAAGTTATTATAACACATATTATTATAATGACTAATAAAAAGTATAAAAAGGACATCTTGCAGCAAGGTGAACAACTGAATTGGCTAAAGCAGTATTACATAATGCCTTCAATCCTGATTGGGCAAAGTTTGATTGTTTCATCCTTGTTCAAATCCTGCTTTAGTTTACATTTGGGAAACAATGCCTATAATTACTTCTAGCCAATGTAACCAATCCAATCTAACTACTGGAACATTGGGTTTTGCTAGTTAAAATGTTGAAGTAATGAGTTCTTCTCCTCTCACTCTACTACTCCTCCTCCTCTTTTTTTTTTCTCTTTGACTGGCTTTAAAATGTTCAATTGTTTTAAATTTGTAATCTGAATTCTGTTCCAATCACCTGATGAGGATAAACTGTTTTATTAAAAGTGCTTGTGTTTCATTAAACGTTATGTCTTTTATATTAGTATTTAATAAATAACATCAGAAGACAAATGATTTTACATTTTAATAGTAGCTTAATCCTTTCATTCACTAAAAAAATTTATAACACAGCACAGTTCAAGCACAAATTTGATTTTTTTGGTATGTATTCATTTTATCCACCATACATTAATATAAATTCCATTAAGTTTTAGTAATGTTGCTAGCCTTTGCTCACAAAGGCTAGCAACATTACTAAACATACGTTATCTAGCATAACATAATATCATAACATTAACATCTAACACAACTGGTTCTTACAAATAAAAGTGCAGGTGAGCCTTGAATAATTAGATTCAGTAATGTAAGAAAATAGTAGTGTGTCAGACAAACTCTTTTAACTTAGACATAAAATATAATTATAAAGGTTGCAAGAACATTATATATATATAAATAACAATTGGATAAGATTTAAACATTAGGCAATAAATTATATCACATGCTTTTATTATTATTAAACTGTAAATTTTTATTGAACATCTTTATTTTTCTACTTTAAACTTTAAATAAAATAAGGAAATGATCTTAATGTTTCACTAAATTATATAAATTTTTAAAAATTTTCTAATAGTTCAAAATTTAAAAAGAAATTTGTTATAATATTTATAATTAACAAAAAATCATAAGCATTTATTTCAAAACATAGTCAACAAAAAATAGAAAATTACCTGTTAACTCAGGACTTATTAAGCCAGTTAATTCTGGTTCTTCTCTATACCAAAAAATCCACAATTCTTTATTAAAACTTAATTGATTTGTCTCATGTAAACTACTGTGTTGTTGTTCATGGCCACGAGAAATCACACGTCTCCATACACACAATATATTTGCTGCTAGGCACTTACTAAATGAAGACAATACAGGATCATCCAGAGGATCAACACAAAATACATTGCTAGCCCAAAGACGACGCCACCTAATTCCAGACAAATCAGTCTGTAAAATTAATAAAACAAAAATTAATCAAAATTATAATTTAATAATAAAAATTTATAAGATAATATGAATAATTGAAAAAATTAAATTTATGTTTTACAGGTCTATTTATATTGAAAACTTTTCTTTCTATAATTGAATGGCAAGTCTTCAAATAGTGCTGATTGGTGAGACTGTGGTTATAACACTTAAGTTCAATGTAGTATTAAATGTAATAAATTGCATTTTTTTGTTTTATTTTGTTTCTTTTCTATATTACATATGTTATCATTACAAATTGGATAATAGTTTAAATATGCTACTTTACACATCTATTGAATGCTTTTTGGTATATCTAGGTGATGAAATTTCTATGGTCACTACTGTAGATACAACACACTAAAATGTTTTCTACTAGGGTACTCCCATAAATAAATATCCTTATGAATCAAAACTGTTAAAAATTGCTGAGAATTATCAACGTCATTAAAATAACAGTTGCTAGCTCTTTAAAAAAAAAGAAACAATCTGATGATGCTTCACTTAAAAAAAAAGAAACAATCTGATGATGCTTCACTTAAAAAAAAACATACTTTAAGCAAAAAATACAAATTATTTACACAAAAATATAATATAGTGCTATAATTACAATTTCTAAACATAAAAAAAATAATAAAATGTTTAAATTTTCTTGTCTATTTTAAAATAAGTTTGTATTCTTAAAAATTAAAAGTCTGAAAATGCTTTTGGCACTAAATGTTTTTGTAATAATAAGCTATCTAAATTTTTACTTCTCAGTTTAATATGATATATAATATTCATGTTTGTTATACATATAGAACTAATTTATGAAATGCAATGTGCAAATTTGTCTTACTATTTCTAAACTCCAGTTTTACTTTGAATATATTTTTTATCATTGTAGTATTTTAAACTACAGAACAAAACAAAAGTATAAAATTTTTGAAGATTATAAGCATGTACTTTCACTAATTTCATGTATTTTAGAATTGTAAAACATTCCTGTTTATTTTTCCCATTACATTTAAAGTCGTATTTTACAATTATAAACAAAAAATAGTTGACATTTTTCAAATCTAGTAATTTGAAAAAAGTGAGAGAAGAACTACAATTCATATCTATTTAATGTAAAAAGAAAGAAAGAAAGAAATAAAACAAAAAGAATTGTAAAATAACAATTAGAACTTTTGGAAAATCAACCAATGTTCTTTTAGTCAAAATAACAGATTGTTTTGAATAAATAGTTTGATTATCAATATATGCTTTCAGTTTTGCTGTCACATAAAACTTTCTATACTAAGAGTTAACCTTTTTAAGTTGCTAAATCTAACTTGCACAAGTATTGAGAGAACTTTTTCAAGTAATTAAAAATCCAAACATATGTACACTTTAGAAACTGATAAATTCTTTATAAAACAAAAAAATAAATATATAACACCTTTTTATACATTTTTAAGGTGAGTACTTGATTGTGTACTGGAAAAAGTTGTTGGCATGTGTTGATTGCTCATCTCTGTTTTATACTATCTGTTAAAAAATGTCCAATAATGTTATACAGTAGAGCATCATTTATCCAAATCAATTGGGGACTGAGGTTGTTTGGATAACTTATTTTTCAGATAACCGATTATCTACAAACAAATACATTAACCTCTCCCGTGTTGAAATTTTTCTCCATTGCATGTCGCTTCGCGTTGAATTTTCGTCGATGTTAAGCCTAATGTAAACTTTTTAAAATAATAATCGTGGCTATTGTATCGTTAAAAATTATTTCTTTATTTTTTACAAACAAAATAAATATATTGAAAAATAAAAAAACAAAAAAATTTATACTTTAGAAGTTATCTAGTATCAAAAACGTTCGATTCAGCATGACACACAGTCCACAGAAAAACATAACACAAAAGAGACAGTGCTGCCAGCTAAAACACATACACAAACATAAAAAATTTTGGAGTAACCCAAGATATAGCCAAAGATTGCAGCGCCACAGCACTAGCAAAAATTTAAATTTGCCGACTGGAATTCTTTCGGAGAACCGACTTTTGGATAAACGACGCTCTACTATACTATAAAATTAAAATATTTAAAGTGTTTTTAATATTAACCTAAAAATTACCATACTTTCTTCTCCAGCAATTATTTTTATTTTTAAATTTGACTTGTGAAAAATACAAATCCTAATACCATAAGAATCATCATTTTTTAAAAAATAATCATTTTAAATAGAATTTTAACATGCATTTGAGTTTTAAGATCATAACAAACAATAAAACAAAAAATCTGTAAGCTGAAACTATTCATAATAAAGAAAATTCACACCTTTCTCACACTTTCCAGCAGTAACTGCTAATAACTTATGAATACTTAATCTGCTTATGGACTTTGTATAAAGATTTCCAAGCATTGGGTAATAAATATATAATTGCTTGTTAATAAATATATAATTCATTACATTTATTTATCACTCTCTCTCAGACATTCCTCACTTATAATGTTTGGATGCTCCATACATAAGAATTTGAGACATTTCCTACAATTACATTGTGTCTTCCATTCTTCATTGACACATATGATGCATCTTCCTTCTTTATTATATCTAGGTTTTTCTTATAAGAAACTGAACTATTGGTTTAGCTGCTGTTTCAGATCTCTCAGCTTGCATTATTCAATTAATAAAAAAAGAAATCTTCTCTTAATATATTGGCATTTGTGTTTCTGGAAAAATATTATTAATGCATTAATTGCAGCTACATCTAACAAGCTGTAGAACACAACATAGGCCATCTGTGGGTGCTTCTAGTGTAATTGTAAGATGCACACTTTTCATCTTTCATCAGATTATAGAAAATATTTATCTTAGGCTTTTGAGCTGTACCAGTTTCATCATTCTCCTGTTCTTCAAAATCTGATATTTCCAATAACTTTTTATCCATTCTCTCCAGATCACGCCCAAGCATAAGATTAAGTGAAAAATGTCATTTTGAAAAAATACTTTAATAAATTCTGCTAAAAATGTTATAATTGCAACATCACAACAACAAAGCTGACTGACAAAATTCTTCTTCTGTTCTGACAGCAATGACCACGTTTATCATCAATGCTAATCTCCTAATAGATATGAAGGGGAAAAGTGTAGTCAACAAACATATACTTGGTCTTTGAGGTATTCTTCAGTTTGTCACTCAGTTTCAACTGGAACCCATCAGTCAGAAATTTTTTTAATCCTAGATTTAAAACCAAACCATTCACCAAGGGATTAGACAACTTCTAATTCTATCTTGAACATCCTGTTAATGTATATGGACTATTCTAATCAGAACTCTAAAGGCTGCTAGTTTTTAACTCAGCTTTAGCTTTTACTTATATAGATATAAATGCATCATTCTATACACTACAATTTCTAATTACAAATCCAACAAGTTTTATATAAAATTCTTATGAATACTTTTCATAATAACTAAAAAATAATGATGACACACAAATACTAATATCAAAAACATTAGCATTAGTGTAGCCTATGTATTATGTATAGATTAATAACCCTTCTTTTCAATCAGTCATTGTATAATCAATTTTCTTTTCAATATACAAATGTTCTTGGCTACGTGATTCTTTTTCTAGGATTTTGATAATTTTACATCATCTTATTGAACTTCTATTTCTTTAAGTGTCCATACTAATTTAATACTGTTACTAACATTTGTATAAAATAAAAATTTATTAGAATATGAAAGAATCTTATCAAGAAACAAAATTTAAATTATCTTATCTAATCTGTTCATATATGAAAACATATTAAAATTCAAAATTAAAAATATACACATTAATAAATTCTCAGAAAAATCTGAAAAGAAATTCTTAAACACTAAAAATTTGTGATTTGTATGCCTATTTATGAAATCTTTACTGAAAAATCATTATTTATTTCATTAATTCATTATTTCCATAAATTTAATAAAATGCATATGAAAACTATAGATAAATTCTCACTTACACTTATGCACATGTATGTTATTATAAACCATTAACTGTAACTTAGATATTATCTATCAGAATATATTATAGCCAATGCATATTTTTTCCACAAAATATAATTTTTGAATTTTTATCAGAATAATTTTTTCAGAAATATACACACATGATCTTATTAATTTGTTAATAAAATTACATTTATCAAAATTAGAAAACTGTTTAAAATGATTTAATAAAATTTGAATTTTAAACAATAAGTTATTTTATTGTATATGTCATCCTAACATTTTTATCATCAATTCTTCCAACATTTATAAATATTTAAATTGAATTTTTTCTATATTGAGTAATAGATGCTAAAGACTGCAGTTGGTATAAAAACATACTATGATCCATATCAAGGGTCACCAAACTACAGCCTGCAAGATCAATTCATCATGCCTGCCACTGCACTGAGTTAAAATATAATTATTTTTATGGAAATATCATAGATTGTAGATGAACTTACTATGTAGAAAAAATTAAAATAAGTGTAAGTAAAAATGTCAAAATTAGTCCAATCTGATTTTTGCATTTGACAATAATATAATTTTTAGGAAAATCAGTGAAATGAAAAATTCGGTGACTTTTTGAGACTTTGGATATCAGAGCTCTTGTTGTGTAAGTACAGTACCTGCAATGAAGTTTCTAAGAAAAGTGATTATGAGCTTGCTGCAGAGATCATGTTTGTATTGGTAAAGAAATATACTGGTTTTCTTTATTTTGTGTAGTCAGTATACAATATTGAACAAAATGGTTATGTGGCCCCGCTCATCATTCTCTCAGTTATGTGGCCCACTGTGAAAAAAGTTTGGCCAAATATGCCAAAATATCATTTTAAGAGTCAATAGCGCAAGATATCATTTTAAGAGTTTAAAACTTTTCATGAATTTAAGTGATGACATAGTAATTATGTTTCTGTTTTTGTTATAAACAAATAAATATAATTAAATTAGAAAGTGTTTATTTCTAACTATCATAAATTTTAAATATTTTTTTCTGTGAAATGAACATTGAATTAATAAATTCAATTTCTTCTTATTGTTGATATTAGCAAAACTGAATAATAATACAGTGGAACCTCGGTATACAACCTTAATCCGTTCCCGATGTTTGGACTTATACTGAATTGGACGTATACCAAACCAACCTTTCCCATAAGAAGTAATGTAAAAATGATTAATCCGTTCTCATGTAAAAAAAATGGCTGGCTTTAAACACCTCGCTTTCCTGGCTAGTTCCTGCTTGATTTTTCATGAGATCAGCATGTATCATTTTAGCTTTCTCGCAAATAATTGCTTCTGATACGCTGTCGCCAGCACACTGTTTTTCAGTTATCCAAAGCAAAAGCAATTTCTCAACATGATCTAATGTCTTCGATCTCTGTTTAGAAATTGATTTAACCCCTTTCGCAACGTTAGCAGATTTAATAATGTCTTTATTTTTCACGATTGTCGATATCGTCGTTCTCGGAATACGGTATGCAACAGTTAAATCTCGAACACGCATGCCACCTTCATATTTCTCAACAATCTCTTTTTTCAGTTCCATTGTGATTCTAGTCATTTTTTTAGTTTTCTGTTGCTTTTCATTTGCCTTTTTGCAATTCATGATTAATAAAAATAATAAAATTTTACTTACAAATTAAAATCAGAAGAAATTTAACAAAGTTATAAACCGTTGCACCACGAACGTCTAGTCTGGTCTAGTACACCGATAGTGCTACTTGTTCATTGATGACGCGTATAATTAAATTATGTCGTATACCGAATAAAAGTCGTATACCGAGCAAAATTTGTTTCGTCCAAACAGGACGTATTCTGAATTGGACGTATTCTAAAGCAGACGTATACCGAGGTTCCACTGTATATTATTATTATTAAGTTTTAAATGCAATATATTTCATGTTTGTTCAATTATAATTTAACAATATTAGGGCAATTAAAAAATATATAAAATTTAAATTCATTCTTTTCATATCTAAAATTATCATACAAAACTGAAAATAATTTTTAGAGACTAATAATAATAAAAAACATGGTAATTACATTTAAATTTTTACTACTTTTAGGACACAATTTATAGTTCAAGAAGTTAAAAAAAAATATATTAAATTAAATTACATTTAATAATCTCTCTCAATTTGATTTTATATTCTGCTTTGTATACAAACTGTTTACAATAATTCTAATATTCAATCAACATATATAATAATGCTTTACTTTCTATTACCATGCAGCAGCATGAGAAAATGTAAAATAATAAAGCACCTCAAGACATTACAGCCAACTCATTTCTTAACTAAATATACTGAAATGATGACAAGTTTTATTGCTTCTGAAAACATATTTTCAAAAAATAGTAAAACTTATGTCATACAACTGTTTAATATAGACACTTCTATATTATATGTTTTGTTGTATATAGAAATACATAAGTATTTACTTGAATTTAAAAAAAATTACAAACAAACGAATTTAATAGTAAAAATATCTTATTACTTATATTTTCAATAATAAAATTTATTTAAAAAATGGCTAGTTGCTATGTTAACGTTTTGTTTTGCATGTCTTCCTAGATGCAACAAACAAATGAATGAATGTTTCAAGAATCTAACTTTACTTAGGTTACTTTATATTTGTGTTAAACAAATTTTATACTATGATAATGAAATAGAATTTTTTTCTTCTAATTCTTTTGTAAGATTTTATTCATTTACAATATATTCCGTAGATTTAAAATATGTTACAATTTAAATTTGTGAATTTTAATATATTCTAATTTTAAAACTGTATCTAACAAGTAAGTTCAGTTTGAAATACTATGTTAAATTGCACTAGTAGAAAAAATCTTCGTAAAGGAATAAATATTTTAGTTATGTTAAACTTATCAGAAAATTTGTTGATATTTGAATATAATACCAAATGTCACAGTTTTTTTTTTATAATTTTAATAAACAAAAATTCAGAAATTTTATCACAAAACAATTTTAAAAACTTAAATATTTATAAATAAAATTTAATGTAAATGTAAAATAAAAATCATATATTTAACAATCACATTTAATCCCTTATTCTAAACAATGAGAGAAAAACATAGCCTATACATGACATCATTCTTCATCAGTCAACACAAGTCAAATTGTAGACAAAAGACGTAATTGTCATTGTGATTATCACATGATCATTTTTATCATAATCAAAGATAATGAAATGATGATCTCATGATAACAGATAATTATTGCATTCAAAAAAGAGATTCAGCCTCCTAATCATAGAGTATTTCTAAAATAACTTGTGATAAGAATTCACTATAGAAGCAAATACCAGTTAGACAATTTGCATAAAGATATTTTTCTTATGCATATATGCCAGATAGTAGTTGAAAGATTTGAGTAACAATTTTCTTGTTATATTGTAAGAATTTAAGTTATTGATTTCTCTTTAAGAGACATTGCCAAATTATTAATAGAGTGAAAATGCTTTGAATAGAATATACGAAAGAAGATTAATGAAACATAAATAGCCAATTTCGTTAAATTTGTGTTAGTTTTTTTCATGCAAACAAAATAAAATAATAATATTTGGAATATTTTTTCAATTAAGTTTCTGCAGATAAACACTAGAACTCAAAAACTAATGCTTATGTTTAACAAAATTGAATATTTTCTGAAGATGCGTTATTTTTTGTTAATTTACTGTTTTTCATACACCCTTAAGAATATTTTTCAAATTTTTTTTTTAAGTTTAAGTCAAACTGGCATAGAATGTCAAAAAAATCTGAACAAGTTTGTGTAACAGTTTTCACTTAGAAAAAAAGACAACTCTGAATTAAATAGTTGTTTAAAAAGTGATGAAAAACTGTACATTATCTTTTATTTTTGTAATTCTACAACTCTTCCATTATCAAATATAGTCAATTTGACTTCAGGTATGCAATGCAAGTTTCTGTACAAAACTTCAATCACATAAAATAATGTCTGAAAAAATGTGAATTAATCAACCAATCTGTATTTTTTATCTTCCACTCTGTTTTGTAAATGGCTACCTTGAAAATTGCCCAAAAATTCTTGATTGGCCTAATTTCTGACAGGTTTGCAAGACTGTCCTCCTTTTCAACAAAGCTGATGTTTTGTCACAGTGGAAACTTGGGGTACGTTTGTAAAGTCAAACGAGTTAAACGCGTTAGTAACGAATCGTTCGAATAGTAGTAGTCTCGCTCAGTGCGCATGCTCTGCGGTGATGACGTTTCGAACAAAACTCTAACAAAGTTCACGAAGGAAAGAGTTAGTTTACTTCGTTAAGAAAATGGCGCCCGACGATATCGACATTTCTAAATATACTCGAGTGTTTAAATTGTGAATTAAAAGATGAAATGATTGGAGTAACTGTCCACCCGAAGCAATCTAAGAAAAATATTTCGGATAAGGCTGTACTAGCAACATTCATATCTTCGATTTTAGAAACAGCCATTTAGTTATAAACAAATCGTTCGAAAAGTCTAACGAAATAAGAATAACGATGACATCATTCTTGTTTAACTCGTTTGACTTTACGAACGTACCCTTGCTTGATCTGGCCAGAAGACATATTCTGCTAGAGAGTGGCTGTTTTGAATGTAAGGAATCAGGAAACAACACATACATTCACTTAAATATCATGATATTGATAGCAAAACTTTATTTTCTGACTAGAGCCTAATTCAACCCTTTCAGTTCCATTGAAATCCAAACCAAAACATTGCCCTCAAATCTTTTTCCTGGAAAAGTTACATCAGCAGGTGTAGAGGAGATATCACTGGTATAAAATATATTATTAGCATTGATCATCCAAACAGGAAAAAGTAATATTTGTCATCCAAAATGAACTTTCCAGAGAATTTTTACAATAACCATAAGCATTTTATCTTTGTCAGTGTTTTTTGCATATCCATTCTGTCTGCAATTACCTGCTTCTTTAACTATTTAATATGGGTGTTTTGAAAACAAAACACCCATATTAAAGGGCTACAGATCAAACTGAAACCTTGTTGCTGTCTTTAAAAAGTCCTCTTAAATCCAACATTGTTTTTGTTAGAGTTTTCACTTTTCTACTAGATCCTTTTCTTATCTGTAAAGGTAATCCATTCTCAACATTTTAGGGGATGCAATATCTACTCCATTTTAAAATTCCTTTATTTATTTAAAATTTATTGGATATTTTCCGGACACCCATTATGTGAATTAACTGTTTAGAAGATACGATAGACAAGGCATATACCACAAATTTTTAACTCAAACAAAGAAGAAAATTTTTTGGTATTAAATAAAATAATATTTTTAATAACACTAATGTTTTTTTTAGTTATCTTTGTATAAACTTTCAAATTTTAAGTAAGTTCCAATTCATATATACTCTTAATTTGTATTTTTTTAATGATAATATTTTGAAATATGAAAATAAAAAGTAAAACAAACATGCCAATCCAAAATTTAAGTAACTTGTTTTTAGTACTTTAATTCCATCCATAATTACTTTGAAAATTGGATAAAATAATTAAGTAATAATTAAATAATCAAATAATTAAATAATTAAAAATTGAATAAATAATTAAAATGTCCCTGTTATTCCTCTTTTTAATATTTGATTGATCTATCAAAGATTGATTTTACAATTGCATAAACATACTTAATTATTTTATCCAATTTTCAGTTTTTATAATTTTCAAATTGCAAATGAAAAAACTGTAAGGTTCAATGTAAATGTAATTTTGAATGTAAAATATTCAAATGTATTTGAATTTTTTAAATCTCTATTCTTACACACAGTTTGTATTCAATTTAGAAGCCATCCTGAGAAAAACATTTTGTAAAATCATAAATTCTTGAAAGGGAAAAATATTTTTCCACCTTNAAACAACAGACCAGCTACAGAATTAGCGAAAAAGGTTCTAGACCAAAATTATCTTCCACTTTGGAACAACATTAAATTACTTAAGCATTGCAATGATCGTAGACAAATATTTATATGGGAAAACCTGTACATATCTGCTGTTTTGCCGTGCAACGCGCCGACGTTGGAAATACCACAGCTATGGATAACTTTATTTAAACAATCCAAGTTATAATTTTGTGATCTAATTTTATTCTACCACCATATACGGCACCATCAATCAATATTTATATGATTTGGGGAGTTCAAGTTATTACAGCAAGTTACTTTAAAAAATATTTAATAAAAAAAAAAAAAAATTTATTAATTCAATTTTATTAATTTGTTCTACATTCCGATCTCATGCATTACGTAATTTGAAAAGTCTGTTAAAAGCTATCAATTCGAAAACAAAGGTATTCGATTTCGCCTGAAGACGACAGTCGTAAACTGTTGAAAGTACTAGCGAACATATCTGAAATTTAACAAATCGCTGTCAATAACGCCGCAACACGTAAGTGTCATAATTTTAATGTTTTCTTTAATGTCTAGAAATCAAAAATTCTATATGAATTTGCAATTTGGCCAATTTACACTATTTCAGTGCTAATAAGGAGTTTTGGCAACTTTTTGCTTTGTCTATCTGGCAATTCTGCAGGTAAAAGTCTCATGGAGTTACCATACAGTTACAGTTTTACAGTTACTATAACTGTAAAACTGTAACTGTATGGTATATGGGTTATAGTAACTGTAGCATACAGTTACTATAACCCATCAAAACTTTACACTAATATATTTCATTGCAACTTCTTCCTTCTAGTTATTCCAGCTTGATGTGCTTCCAATGGCTATAAACATCCAAAAGTAATAATAAAGTTATTCTAAAGAAAGTTTCACCTTTTGGCAAACATGATTTTTTTTCAACTAACCAAATTCCAATATTTTCTTTTGCCAAAGTGATTTGGAAACATTAGGGACACTAATGTTCAATCACCATATATGCACATCTGATGGCAGTTTTTTACAAAAAGAGCACTTTATGTAATAATACTTGAACACGTAGAATAAACATTTAAATAAAAATACAATTAAAGCTTTACTTTTGAACTGATTAATAAGGCTAATCATCTAAGAAATAAGGAATGAAAAGTCACATATTTCCATATTTTAAATGCCTAGCTCAAGATAAAGATCTTCAAATATAAAATTATATTTTTGAGATTCCATAGTTAATATAATTAACTTCATACTTTAAACAACTTTTATGACAGTACTAATAAGTGCTATTATCTCTGTTTAAAAACATTAGTTGATGCTGATAAATTTCTTCTATTACTATATTTCCATATCTTATTTAATAGTTTGATATTATTTATTAGTAGATAATATTCAAATTGTTTTATATACTTAAATTTCTTCTGTATCATTGAACAGCATTAACAACNTGCAAATGAAAAAACTGTAAGGTTCAATGTAAATGTAATTTTGAATGTAAAATATTCAAATGTATTTGAATTTTTTAAATCTCTATTCTTACACACAGTTTGTATTCAATTTAGAAGCCATCCTGAGAAAAACATTTTGTAAAATCATAAATTCTTGAAAGGGAAAAATATTTTTCCACCTTGGATGTTTGATGTTTTATATCACATCCTGAAAACTAATTATTAGAAAGAACTGATTAGACTTATTTTTTGGCATCTCCTTTTTATCACTTTTTCAGAACTCTTAATATATTTTAATGCCAATTTTGATTTTATAAATCCAGTTCCAAATAACTTGCACTATAAATATAAAAGGTATATGTATTATTTTAAAATAAATCCCATACACAGCCTTCTTATTAATAATTAAACATCAATTTTGCCACATTTCACAGGAAACATTCCTACCTATTTTTGTATTGTTTCTTTGTACAAAGAATTAATATAAAGATAAACATTTATTAGAAGTATATGGCTGTTATAAATTTAATATAACAATTTCTGTTTAATCAATGTAAATCAGAAAAATGGTACATAAAATTTCTAAGATATGCAAAATTATACTATAATAGGATGACCGGACATTCCCAATTTCTGGTAATTGTCCCTGTTATTCCTCTTTTTAATATTTGATTGATCTATCAAAGATTGATTTTACAATTTTTATTAGCATGTCAATAGAATATCACCATTTTTTAGATTAATAAATAAATTTTACAAAATAACTAAAGTTCAATCAGTTTTGGAACCCACTTTCACTGACTGAAATATGTTTCTGGTTGGATTGTAAATGATATGATCAACCTAACTAAAATGTTGATACTATTAAAATGCATTGTATATTTCTAAATATTATTTAATGTCAGTTGCATTTGAATAACTATAATTATTAAATTTGATAAGAGATAGCACCTAACTCCTACCTCTAAGCCAAATTACTTAAAAATAATCACCATTAAATAGTAACTATATCTCATTCTCAAAACTTGAATAGTAACTGCTCCCAAATAATGTAGTAGCTATGTCTATTATTTAAGAATTTCTGAAAATGTAAGGAAACAAGGCAAAATTAATAAATAATGTAAACTACAGTAGCTAGGTACTATATTTATTTAACAAATGAACTTTAATAAAAAATTAAATGTGTAAAATGTATAGTATATGGGATGTCTATTTTTGTTTTATCATCATTTTCTTATTAATATATAAAAAGTAACATTCATTATAAAGAAACATAACAGTTGTCATTTCAAGTATAATTTGCTTTAAAAATCAAACTTCCATAAATAACTATTTAAATACTTTATTAACAGCAGACATCAAACAGGTGCACGCAAATAAAATAACCACCCTCAAACAATAACTATAGAGAAAATATGCAGTTTGAAATAACCACAGGTATTATTCAAATAAAACTGGTACTGCACATTTTTTTTCCTAAATAACTTCACAGTTTTTGTCCATTCAATAACTAGTCCACAGCCAATTTATTATGACTAAATCATTTTATAAGAATTGCAGTCATGCATTTGTTTTCCTCTAACTTCAAGTTTAACTTTGTTGCTACATTTCTATATGTTTTCAAACATTAATTCTTAAAATAATTATAATTGTTTATAAGTACAGTAATTATCAAGAGTGATATTCTTAACTAATAGTACTATATGTTAGAAGTTGGTATTATAGTCTGGGAAGAAAAAGTCAAATGGAGGTCTAAATAGTGTAACTAGTAACACATCTATATAGTAAGCAGAAGCTTGATAGCAGTGACATACTATTTAAATTGATAAACAATCAGTAATTGACTTAATTAGTTCTTTAATTTAAACAACTATACAACCATCAAACATGATTTTTTTGCAAACATATATAACTTGCTAAGGTCAATATCATGACAAAACTGAAATTCAATCTATGGGCCAAGATATTCAAGGTAAAAATTTGCCACGTAAAGTCTACGGGTCAATTGCTGGTTGTGCACTGTGTCATTTGAGTTTCTTATTGCTGTCAGTTTACATTAATCTCTACCACAGTTATTTTTATTTTAGATTTACATCACTTTTACACTCTTTTCCAAAGTTTTTTCTCTATTTCGAGGGTTTAACAATTGGTAGGCCATTGGCTGTAAATGCAAGTGTTTTAAATGCTTCTTGATGTTTTTGTCAGTCATGATGTTGAACACTCAAGTCCTCCCTCAAACCTACATGTTCTAAACTGCTTTAGACAGAATGTTAGAAGCATGTCACCACATTTGTATATTCGTTGAAAGCCATTTTCCTGGAAAATATCTTGTGTAAGTATTTGTATTTGCTGATCATCTTGTAAACAGATGAATGTATTTTGTCAATGACTAAGGTCATAGTATCAATAGTAGAAATATCGAAAAACAAATGGCAAGAAAGCACATGACATAATTTCTTACTTTCTATTGTCTGCTTAATAAATTTTTGTTACTTATATATATATAAAAGCAACTACTAATTAATTATATAAACAATTAATTGGCCAAAATACTTATCAGTACATCATTAGCTGAAAGTTCAATAGGACTGTGGAATCAGAGTCAAAAGCAAATTCATTGCTAGAAAAGTTAGAGTTGGTAAAAATGAACAGACTCTTGTATTTTATTATATACTTTATATTAAGCTCCTAATAATAGTCGTAACCTCCTATCTTGCATTATATGAACCTCATGTAAAACAAGATCTTATTTTATAGTGATTTCCAGACTTCATAAACTTTCTTTGGTTATCACTAATTGTTGATTTTCTTTTAGTAATTTATATTTGAATAACATTCCATGTTAACTAATTCTAAATTTTTGTCGTCAAAAGACCCATACAAAATTGCTAAGAAGGGAACAACTCTGTGGAAGAAAAATATAAGTACTTTCAGTTTCAGTAGGAATGTCTTAAGATTCACTTAAAAAAAGAGTTTAAAAAGTAACCTGATAATTCAATTGACAGTGATAAAATGCCATTCTGGTTCTAATTAATCTTATTCTATTCATTCTATCTCTAACTGCATTACTATTTAACAAAAATTCACTATACCTTTAAAATGCAGTCTAGTTTACATCTGTCGAACGTTTTCGGTCTGATTCACAAACCTTCATCAGGGTCGAATTATCAATCGAAATATATTTCAAATTTTGAAATATATTTCGATTGATAATTCGACCCTGATGAAGGTTTGTGAATCAGACCGAAAACGTTCGACAGATGTAAACTAGACTGCATTTTAAAGGTATAGTGAATTTTTGTTAATTAATCTTAACATAAAATGATGATATAGCCTATCTTTAGTCCAAATCCTATAATTTAATCAATTAAAAATTAATCTGTAAGACTAATTTTTAATTGAGTTGCATTTTTGGGTTTCATATGTAGCCCAAAAATGAAGCAGTTTAGATTTATGATTAAATATAGTCTTTATTTTGAAGCAGAAAATTAGCATCATTAGGTTTTATTGAAAATATAGCAAATTGATTTTCATATTTTTTCCATTTAAAACATTCCTATGCACATTAGTCTAATATTTTTAATTATCTTGAAAATTCATAATTTCTATAAATTATTAATATACTTTACATAATAGAAATCTGAATATGAAAATCAATAGCACTTCAATTAATTTTAATATATTCAGTCTAAATTACTACTTGACACGCTTAAGAGTTAATGAAAAAAGTTAAATCTTATATATATAAAAAAAAAAACAAAATTTTGTTAAATTAGTCATTCATATTACATTTATTTGTCTAGGAGATTTATCTCAAGAATTATTAACAAAATTGACTTTTGTTGTTAAAATTCAAATATGTATTCTTATCCTCAAGATATCACAAACATGATGAAAATATTTGATAGTTGTGTAATTTTTCTATATTTAACATCAGACAACAACATATTTTTATATTGCAAATTTTCATTGTTAATTTATAACAAATATAATAGAAATAATTCTAGTTTTTTTAGAGTTATCTTTTCAAAATTATATTTAATAATTACATAGTATATTTCTTCTATACTTTTCTATTATTTGAATCATATCATCCAACATTTAATCAGATTCCCTCTTCACACTATAATAAAGTATCTAGTGAAATTTATTAAGATCCTAAATTCAGATATCTGTAACTGGCTCCTCATATTTCTAAACCAAATTGCTTCAATGATTAAATTCTATTCAAGTGTTTTAAATCTGTTGATAAAATCCTCTTAACTTATGAAAACTTCTTATTAAACTAAAACTAAAATAAATATTCAATTAAAAACCATAAATTCAAAATAATGCTTAAATTCTGTAATTAAAATTCTTGCTTAATGTATAGAAAAAGTTGCAAACTAATCATATGCCTCTAAGTCTTAAATGTATTAAGGATTAGATTTCGTAGTTCTAAACAATATAACTTTTGAAATCTCTATTTTGAATAAAATAATTTTTTTAATGTAGACATGTAAATTACTGTAATCCCATTATTGTTTCAATTATATTTATTTAAATTAAATTTATGCAAGACTGTCTTATTTATATTTTAATACATATTATATATTGAAAATTTTTATCATTAACATTCTTCCAAACTTATAATTATAAATTATTTCTTACAAATGAGCTCCTAAGAAGTATTCTATATATTTATTATTACATTATAAATAAGCATTTCTCTTTTTAATTTTATACTTACAAAATTTGAAATTCCTATTTAAATTTCATAGACTAATTGCAGAAATGATGTCTAGACTAAAATATTCTCTGACATCTAATCCTTGCCTTCAGGCAAATAGTTGACTATTGTTAACTACTATTAACTATGTGAAAAGCTGTAGCTCAACCTGAACAGAGACATATAAAACAATTTTAGGAAATTAATTAATTTACTTTTTAATATGAGAATAACAGTTTATGTTTTTTAAAAAAAATCATTATATTAAATGTAAAATGTTTTTACTTTAATTAAATGTTCATAAATTGTTTTCATCAAAAAATTATATTATTTACTTTTTAAACTATTCAGTCTTAATCCAATCAAAATGGGGAAAAACTATGATTAATCTATTATACAAACTTGTAGGATTTTCATGTAGTAATATTGTTTCTTAATCTAAATATATAAAATTACTTGTCCTGACTGACTGACTCATCATCGCCCAGAGCAAACTGCTGAACCTAAAGAAGTGAAATTTGGTACACAGTTTGGGTATGTCATGAAAATGCACACTAAGAAAAGATTTTTCGAAATTCCCCCTGCGGGAGGGAGAAGGAAAGGATTAAGACTGAAAAAT
Organism: Centruroides sculpturatus; assembly: GCF_000671375.1. Lineage (NCBI taxonomy): Eukaryota > Metazoa > Arthropoda > Arachnida > Scorpiones > Buthidae > Centruroides > Centruroides sculpturatus. The sequence goes on from NW_019384870.1 coordinate 420,386, forward strand.
GGCTTCTACTGTACTATTTTAGATGCGATTTTTTGTTTTCAACTACGTTTAGTCTTCATTGAGTACTTAGGTGTATTAAATTGATAACACTTCAATTTTTTAACCAAATGTTCGAACCGTTTTAAATTCGAATTTGTTATTGCATATTGGTTCGATTACAGAACGATTGTAAACGTTCCAGAAAATTGATCAAATTGAAAATAGTTTGTTTAATTCAATTCTCATCATTCTCAGCGGTAGGTGTTATATAACAATTACTATGGTTGATGAAATACTGAATATAAATGGTGTTTGCTTGCAAAATCTGCGCAGGTAAAGTCGTGGGTAACAGCTAATGTTAAATATAAATTTCTTATAACAGTATTTCATACATTAATAATGATGACAATTATATGCTATGTAACAGTGTAATTCTGTAAAATTTAAAAACTGATTAAAACTTGTTCATTATATTTTCAGTAGCAAATAACTTTACGCAATAAGATGTTTTTATATCCAAAGCATGTACCTATACCAGTAATATCCAGCACATAATATATTAACTAAAAATAGTAAAAAACAAACATTTTCAATGATTTTTAAATCTTCAGGTTAAAAACAGTCAAACACCTACACAAAAATTTTAACACCACTTTAAAAATGCATGAAACAATTATTTCATTGGTTGAAAAAAAAGGCTATTTTTATCCTGAAGATGACTATTTAAAATCTGTTGAAAATGTGTACTTTATTGTTTTTAGTTAATATATTATTTGCTGGATATTACTGATATAAGTATGTGCTTTCAACTTAATTAAATCCAGTTTTTATGTGTTATGTAGTTATGTTTTTAGATCTAAAATATTAATTTTCACATGGAATATTTCTGTATGTGATATGTAATCACGGCTATTTTCCAGCTGGAAAAATGCCCATATGCCATTCCTGCAAATATTTTTTTATGCTATCGATAGCCAGTATGCAATACTGGCAGTTGTCCAGTAAAAATAATACTATATGTTTAGCATTCCCCATGGATAAAATTTTTCTGTAGCAATTTGGCTACAGATTTAAAATTCTTGAAGTCAAATCTGAAAAATATTAGCCAAACAGAATTAACATAAAAAATTCAATTTTTATTTTTTTAAAAAATTTTTACAACTGAATTTTTACAGCTAGAGAGCCTTGGTACTAACTGTTTTTTAAATATCCACACCTAAACAGTTTTCTCAAAATCAAATTTTTTAATTGGTTGTCCCTTCAATTGTAATCATCATAAGTCTAAAGACACTTTCAACTGAACATCTTTTTCTCAATGCTGTTTTTATTAGGTTCATTTGACTAAATCCTTTTCACAATCTACAGAAGTCAATGGCAAAATGACATCTGTTGTAATAATACTAAATAAGTTATAAAATTTTTCCTTTATATATTACATGTATAAAATCAATATGAATTCTTGTAAAGTACAGCATTATCATGTAATCACATGATGCCTAAACAGATTCCATTCAAGGTATTAATTAAGTGAAAATAACTCTGCAGAGTACTAATTGATAAACAGGACCTCCTCATTCTCATACGGTTTGTAAATCAAAATCATAATTTCAATTTCTAAACATTAAATGGGGAGGAATTCAAGGATATCAGTTAGAAATCATTTAATTGTTAATACTGGAATCACACTTAAAATTTAAATTATAAATGAAATTTGTGATAATTTCAAAGTTCATTAATATAGGGCTGTTCAATTAATTAACTTTGTAAATTTCAATAACTGTTGACATCACTAAGATCAAAAGTCGATAACAATATTAGCCAGTGTTCATTTTTCCAACTTTAATATTTGAAAAAGTTACACTATAGTCAATTATTCAATAATGTCAAACACCACTATTACCTGTTACAAATTATACATGCCAATGTTGCCTATATACAATGACTAAATTTGAGAGATTTAAAAATGTTATTTAATTATATCAGTCTTTTTATCTGCTACAGTTTATATTATTTTATATAGCATAATCAAACTTTTGTACTTATATTATGAATGTTTAAAAGAAAAACAGACAGTTTATAAAAAATTATTTTTCTAAAAAAAAATATAAAGTACAATTTTTGTATTTAATTAAACAAAGTTAACAACAAACCTAATATGTAAATAGTAAGTTATAGGTCAAGTATTTTTAATCATTATTGATCCTTTGTATACATATATGTTTGAAGTTTTTGATGTTTTTATTGAGTTATTCATGCAGTTTACTTATAGTATACATAATGTTAACCAATGTTTACAGATTGCCATTTTACAACTTTTTTTTCTGATTTACTTTTTTATGACTTTTTTTATTGAAAAATTTTAAAACACTACCAATAATATAATTAATAGTACCAACCCTTACCATTTTCAAAAAGATTTTGTTTAAAGAAAAATATTTTAACATGTTTTTTCTGTTTATGAAAATTTATTACTGGGATTTATTTTGTTGTCATAAAAGATTCTTAATTAATAGGTTCTTTATACAGTAGACCCCCCTTTAACACAGCTTCCTATAGTTCGGATTCCTATATCACGGTGAAAAAATTGTGACAGTATTCATACAAACATGCTAAAAAAACTCCTATAATTCAGTAAAACGTCATTGCCGACCCGTGTTGTGACAGGATTGGTCGAATCTAGACGAACAGCAGATATTGTACAAACTGTTGAGTTTAAACAAGCAGTGGACCTACTAAAAATCATTTATTATTTAACATCCATAAAAATTATATTAATGATGTCTCCAAAGTTCAGCGAATTTTTTGAAAAAAAATAATTTATCAGGAAGCACACGAACGCCATTCGATGACAAGCTCCACGACGAAAACAAGCTTAAGCAATGTCGTCATCGAATAATACACATTCGGTAAGTAATCCTACAATTTCTTGTCTATAGCATAGTTTATATGGATTATTCCCAAAAAATTATATGTATTTTGGAAATGTTGAGTCAAATTAGTCTAGAATCGATTAATTTTATGGAAGAAACCTTTCAAACAGCCATAGTCCGTAAACTACATACGTGCCGGGTTATTATTGGCTGGACTTGTAGAAAATGGATTCATAAAAACCAGAATGTATCTACTATGTTACGGGGGGGCGACTGTATAATGTTTTCTTTAAAATATAGTTCACTTCACGCCAGCCTTTAGAAATTAAAATTATGACACTTACGTGTTGCGGCGTTATTGACAGCGATTTGTTAAATTTCAGATATGTTCGCTAGTACTTTCAACAGTTTACGACTGTCGTCTTCAGGCGAAATCGAATACCTTTGTTTTCGAATTNATTCTCCTCAACTAAAATTAATAGGACTTACCCCCTGTACATCATACTTTTCCTTTAACAATAGAGTCATGCCAGTCACCTATCTAACATCTTTCAGGGGGAAATTTTTGAATTGAAATAACATGACTTCCAGTTTGCATCAGAAGTTCATATATAGTTAATCGGGGCCTCCTGTTCCTAAGGTTTCCTTATCTGGTCTCATTTTTTCATCTGACACCGTTCTTGAGATTAAGGAAAGATGGACGAACAGACAACAGTGGGAATTTATAGTTACAGTCTACAGTTTTTTCAAATTGTAGCCCAATAAAATTCTCAATTATGCTTTGCATTTTAATAGTTAGGTCATGTATTTTCATAGATATTTTATGTTTAAAACAGTCTTGTCTTAAATTAAATTTTAACTGATTTTTGTTTTCTTTTTGCAGATTTTAGAATTGTTAGAAACCTTTAGAATTGGCAACCTTTCTCAAGAAGATAGGAAAGAATTATCCAGTGATGTTTATGCTAATGAACCTAATCGACATCCTGCTCTAAAAGTTTGCAGTAATAAGCCATTTAATGCAGAAACTCCATTAGAATTATTAACTGAAAAATTCATTACACCAAGGTATAGATTTTGATTTTTAAAGATTCTCATTTTGTTTTAATTTTTTAAAAAGTTATGTTAGAAATTGAAATGTGAATTCTTAATTTCCTCTATTTCTAAACAATTCAGTTATATTAAATTTATATTTACATTGTATATAATAAAACTCTTAAGTAAAATATGTTTACACGAAGTAATGGTCATATATATTATAATTGAAAGTTTATTAAAACAAAATTGGATTTTTGGGAAATGGCATCAACTTTTTTAACTAGAAACTATTACTACATTTGCTGTTCTACTGACTAATTCAGTGTTTTTCAATCTTTCTAATAGTAATTGGCACTCCCAATTTGGTAAATTTTTCTTATGGTACCCTTACTTTTTTATCAATGTAGAGTTATTGCACTTTTTATATTTTTACTAATACATATAAAAAATGTTATGGCACTGCTCAGCACTATTTTGTGACATTGTTAAGTGCTGTTGCAGCATCTTAGTTGAAACAAGTGGATTAATGGATTGCTAACATTTTATAATACAAAAATTGTTACTAATCTAGATTAAAAAGTATTTAAATTTAATAAACTATTGAAATTCAAATTTTTATGCTGCATTATACAATATTCTACTAGTAGTGTATATAGAATTTTATAAAATACGGTGAGTGATCGGTTAACAAACATAATCCGTTCCAAGACTTTGTTCGCTATCCGAATTGTTCGTTAACCAATTATCAATTTACCGTAGGTTTGTATGGGAATTTGATTAATTCGTTCTGGAGACCCCAAAAATTAAAAGAATATATACTGGTACTTTCTTGCTACATTTATTTATATGCAATAATAAAAATACATACATACACAGTCTTGCATTTTTATTAGTCATGTTTTTTCCGTTTGAAAGGGTTAAAGAATCTGTTTAATGTCAATTGCTTTTCTCTCTTCTTCAGGATTTTTCG
>NW_019384870.1:427042-429293 GCF_000671375.1 Centruroides sculpturatus
AAGCTGTCAATTCGAAAACAAAGGTATTCGATTTCGCCTGAAGACGATGGTTGTAAACTGTTGAAAGTACTAGCGAGCACGTCTGAAATTTAACAAATCGCTGTCAATAACGCCGCAACACGGAAGTGTCAAATTTTTAATTTATAAACGTGGCGTGAAGTGAACTACAATTTCATTCATGGAAACTAAAAAACACTTCTTTGCTTTATTGGATACCAGAACGTCGTGGTTGAGACAAAAAGCCCATCTTTGGTTTTTACTAAAATGTCGAAAGAACGGACTAATCCCCAAGTGCATTTCTTTTAAATACCAAGCATTTCCAATAGAAGTTCGAACGCTATTACCTCGAATGGAACGAAGTCTCCTAGCAAGACTTATTAAGAATAAACGCAGAAAGATATCGGAAGAAGAAGATAAGATGTATCTGGCCCATCTCTTTTTCGACAGGCAGTGTGATCCGTCTATTCTGTACCAACAACTGGACAAAATAAGATATATTGCCAACAAAAAGGCATGAGAAATTAGGAAGAAATTGAATAGTAAATATTATTGGTTACGGAAAACGTCCTGCCATAAACGAAGTAATATTGTTGAAGTTCCATATTATTATTTTGCAAATGCAAACGTACCAGCAAATATTCATCAAATAATATTACGAGGTCCGAAACATATACCTACTCCAATGTTTGATTATGCACAACTCATTCCTCCCACCATTGCTGCTATAAAGAACACCTGCTGTCCGGAATTACAACCTAAATTGGAGCTTTCTGCAATAACCAACATAGCATCAAAACGAAGTTCGAAATCCAGCAAATCAAATGCACAAACTGCTATGGTAGTTAAATCGTATCTTACAAGCAATCATTTAAATTTGTTGGTAGCAAATAAAGATAAAAGATTTGTGTTATGCAAAAATCAGGATTTCCTATCAAGATCCAATGAATTCCTTCAACAGTCTGAATCAATTACACTGAAAGATGATCCGACGCCAACTATACTAAGGAAGACACGTAAGATTATAGCACTCACAGGGGTAACAGCTTCTTTAACTGGTTCTCTTAATCCGCCAGTGAATATTGCTTGCCCGAGATTATTCTTTGAAGTGAAGACACACAAGCCTGATTGGCCTTTAAGACCTTTAATTAATAAACGCTCACATCCTACATATTTCCTCGAAACAGCACTAGCAAAACATCTCTCTGCTTTAGTACCTCCGTCCAACTTAGTAACCAACGCTGTTTTAAATGCTAAAGCTAACATTGTAGCTACACTAGGTAGCCTTCCCACTAACTCGTACCGGTTGTACAAAATAGACGTTATTTCATTATATCCATCGGTACCACATTTTGAAGCTGTCATGCTTGCTAATGCACTTCTACTGAGTTCTGGACATCCCATATTACATGTATTACATTTGCGTGAGGCTCTTTTATTTATCACAGAAAACAACTATTTTCAATTCAATGGCAAAATATACAAACAAACCCAGGGTGTTCCAATGGGCTCCCCCTTGTCACCTATTTTAGCAGAACTCATCATGAGGAATATAGAAAATCGTATTTTTCATGCACCTTTAACAATCCACTATCCTATCATGTATCTACAATACGTTGATGATATTTTGATTGCATGGGATAGCTCTGCAGAGGATTTAGACAAATTTATTCAAATGCTAGCTTCAATATATCCTACTATAAATTTCACTGTAGAAGAGGAGCAAGAAAACACAATTTCCTTTTTAGATTTAGAAGTGCATAGATATCCAGAGCTAACTTTTGCGGTGCACCACAAAAACAACAGAGGGCCAGATATTATCCCTGTAACTGCTTTCCAACCCCCGAGCTTTGTTAACTCCGCTATTACTTCACTTATTCGGAGAGCACTCCTCATTCCATCTTTCCAGACATTAATAGATGAAGAATTACAAATTAACAAAAGAGCAATGCACAATGCCGGATATTCTAACTCCAAATATCAATATCTCTACAACCTGGTCATAAACAAATTATTTCCAAAATCTTTCCTCTGCAACAAAGAAAGCCTAAAGATAATAAACCCTCTAATACCGTACCTGAGCACCATCTCACTAAAAATAACACGCACATTCAGGAAGCATGGTTTTATATTATTATATAAGTTTATTTTTTATTTCATCTTTAGAAATAAAATAGTATTTTTTTCGTAATCATTAAAACTCCCAATGAAACGCTTTATTTTACTTTCATCTTATAATGTAGGAGAACATAAA
>NW_019384870.1:429685-431563 GCF_000671375.1 Centruroides sculpturatus
TTCCTCCGTGAGAACGGATGGAAAGGGGGATATGTGAGGGGTAAGCATTTCCCATCAAAGCGAGAGTTTTTGCAGATAAGGGAAAAACAGAGGATACACTAACTTCTGTGAAAGGAAGTAACATCTGTTATCTATTTTTCCCACTCTAAAACGTCATTTTTCTCATCCAAACGAAGTAATATTTTGTAACAAAATATTAACATTATTAATAAAATTGCTGATTTAGACCCAGGGACCTTTCAGGTCTCACACAAGGTGAATTTAATGATTAGATATAAAGTAATTTGAATATAGGTAAAAGGTTAGGCTACCATCTAATAATAAATTTAAATTTTTAAATTTCAATTTAAATTTAGAATATTCTGGAAGAAAAGATTGGCTGGGTAATGAAACTTGAACCTACAACACCCTCTTGCATTGCCAGTTAGAAGCTGTCCATAAATGACGTCCACCAGTGGGGGCAGCAGGGGCGGTCTGCCTCGGGTGGCATTTTTAGGGGGCGGCAAAATTTCACAATAAATAATAATAATATCTTGTAAAAATTTGAACCATTTCATTTCATATTTTTGTCGCACCTACAATTTGGACCAATTGAAATGAGCACAGAATTTTTCATTACTTATTCTGTGACAAAACTGAATTTTAGTCTTTTAAATTGAGGTACCTAAATAAGGGGGTGGCGAAATTTTTCTCGGCTCCAGGCAGTTGACACCCACGCTGCACCACTGACATCTACACTGGAAGGGCAGGAGTCAAACAAAGGGAAAGGGAGGGAGGGCTTGAGCTTCAGTGGACATCCAGTTATTTATTTCAAAATTTCTTGTGTGCTTCATTTCTACTTACGATATCTATCATTCATAAAGTGATAAAGGTTTTAAGGGAGATCAAATTTTGCTGTATATCTGAACAGGGGAGGAGGTTACAGAAACTTGGACAAACTGGGACAAGAGAGGAAGGGGGGAAAATTTCAATAAAATGAGAGGCCCGGTAGTGGATGGTGATGCACTTGGGTGTTACATTATGCCAGTGTTTCTCAACCTCTAACAAATCGTTGCCCCCTTCAACGTAGTATTACCCCCATCAATAAAACTGTTACGTAGTATCACCCCCTTCACTTCAAAATTCCGATGCCAAATGCCAAGGCTAATGCTAAATTCATACTGCATTGAATAGACTAGTGACTAGTATAATGTTATTTGTTTAATTATTGTACGATATAACAAATAAAATATCTAATTATTCTTAATATACTGTTTTACTATATCGCCCAGAAAATTGTTTTTCGCCACCCAAAATATAAATTGTTACTAATCGCCCCCTCAACATGGAAAACTCCCACATGGGGGTGATATCGCCCCCGTTGAGAAACACTGTGTTATGCCATCTGCACTTTAACAGAAAGACCAGCTCAACATGTAACTTATGCCACAGCTCTTCTACACAATTTTAAAAAAATAACTTCCTAAATTTGAAGTGAAAAATTATGTAACATTTTTAATATACTGTTTTACTATATCGCCCAGAAAATTGTTTTTTGCCACCCAAAATATAAATTGTTACTAATCGCCCCCTCAACATGGAAAAACTCCCACGTGGGGGTGATATTGCCCCCGTTGAGAAACACTGTGTTATGCCATCTGCACTTTAACATAAAGACCAGCTCAACATGTAACTTATGCCACAGCTCTTCTACACAATTTTAAAAAAATAACTTCTCAAGTATAATCCTAATGACGAATGAAGTTTCAACATGACCTGAAATCGTTAATGTCTTTTTATAGAGCTTAATATACTGTTTTACTATATCGCCCAGAAAATTGTTTTTCGCCACCCAAAATATAAATTGTTACTAATCGCCCCCTCAACATGGAAAACTCC
>NW_019384871.1:0-12524 GCF_000671375.1 Centruroides sculpturatus
AATAATTTTCACTAAAGCATTACATAATTATTTAAAATACAATTAAAAAATATACTGAAAATATAATAAATTACAGCAAAAGAATAGAATAAGAAGAAAAATTTCTTCACGATATGTCTAGATTTTAAAATTTTATTATCGTTGAATTGATGATTCCGTGGGCGTCGAATGAGTTGAAAGTTCTACGTTAATTACAAATTTATAGAATTTAAATACGATTTAAATTAGATTAGTCGAATTCACATTTAAGCATAGCGGAGTTATATATTTGAAAAGGCGAAATAAAATATAAAATTATATAAATGGTTGCTAAATTAAATTCACATAAAATTAAAATATAACAATAAACAAATCAATTAAGCTAAATATAACTTAAATTTATTTTATATTATGAAATATATTTGTTAGAGAACATTTATAATAAAGGATGAATTTCATGTAATTTCTATGTAAATAACAGAATATAATAATTTACAATATATCTAAAATAATATTCAAGTGGCTATATAAATAGATTAATTAAATATCAATATCTATGAATGATACTTTAATTGAATTCATTTCCTTTGGGCTATTAATAAAACTTATTTTACTCTCATCGATTTTAAATAAACTAGCTTAAATTTTAAAATATTCTCTATCTAATATTTTCCATTAAAAAGAAATTTAAATTACTGTAGAGGAGAAATAATTTTATATATAAAAAGAACAGATCATCGATCATCATTGCAGTCATATATTCCAAAATCTCATATCTTCATTATATTTTTTGATATTGAGAATTAAAAGAAATGCATTTTATAAGGTTTAATTGTAAATTTCTTATAGCGATATGAAATTCACTCTAAAAACTCTTATGTAAAGCTCTCGACTTTCATTAATGCGTGAATTTAAGATCTATATTTAGATTTTGAAATCTTGATTTTAAATCGATTCATTAAAATCATAAATTCCGATATTAATAGTAAATTTGGTTCGATTTTAATGACAATTATGTATAATTTTAGCTTTATAATGAATAAATGCTCTAATAAATGCTTTTTTAAATGTAGTTTTTAAAATTTTGACAATATTTAAGAAAGTCTTTTTGGAAATTTTATCTCTAATTCCTTTTATTATAAAAGAAAATTTTTTTTCACTGCAGATACGAAAACTTTTCAGTTATGACTCTCAATCGAAAACAAATTCTCATTTCTCTAAATGAAATTCATATATATATATATATATATATATTTATTTGGTAAATTTCGGAAAATACTATGCCTGCTTGATGTTTTGGCTGACCTTAACACTCCATAAAACTATATGAAATTTATAAAAAAAAAAAAAAAATNAATCTTTGTAAATAAACAATAGACTTGTTAGTTTAAATTCAGAATAATTTAAACTAACAAGTCTATTCAGAATAATTTAATACAGCTTGTATAATATCAAAAATGATTCTCACAGGATATCAAATCAAGTAAAAATTGGGCAATTCCCTATCAAATTTTGATGTATTTTTTGAATATTTTATAAGTTTTCTAAACTAAAGATTTGCCAGTAATAACATTGTTTACACGTGAAATTTAATATACGGTAGGCCCTCCGTATACGCGAATTCAACCAATCGTTATTCAAAAATATTTGAAAAAATTCCTGAAGATTCCAAAAAGCAAAACTTAAATTGCTTGGGTTTTAAATATTCAGTGCTTGATTGTATGTATTTCTCTTTCAGCCCATTAAACGAAAGCAATCTGTAAATGTTGAAAAAGAAATTACATTGTTGCTGACGTGTCCTATGTACTGTACAGTACAGTAGTTATGTCTATGATGATTGCTTCTTCACTTAACATATGAAGACTTTTTCTTTGTCATTAATCTTTAAACAATACAGTATTTACTTAGCATTTACATTGCTTTGGGTATTATAAGTAATCTTGAGATGAGTTAGGTATACAGGAGAATGTTAATATGTTAAAGGCAAATGCTGTACCTTTTTATGCTTGAGCATCCGCGGGGGGTCCTGGAGCCAATCCTTTTGGATATCGGTATACGGGGGAAGGGCCTTGGAACTAATTCCCTCGTATACCGAGGAACGACTATAATTGATGCAATTTTATAAAATAAAAATACAAATTAAATCATCATTTTCAACATCAATTCTATTAATCATGGTAAAAGGTAGGATAACTTTTTTTTATAGACTCAATTGAGTTCATTAAAATTTAAATTGAAAAAATTTAATATCGTTGTCTCGTATATTATATTAAAGAAAGAAAGAAAAAAAAAGATGCAAAGAAATTAAAAGCATAATTTTTTAAAATAAGATTTTATATCATTTTACGATAAAAATTTTCAATCTAAAAACTGTTTATACTGTGTTAAAATTAGAATATATAATTTAATTTTGTCTTTTTATTTAAGACTTTATTCCTTTTAATTGTTTATTAAATTAGACTGTTAAAAAGAATAAAATCTTAAATGAAAAAATTAAATCTCATAAATTATTCATGTATTAGATATTTATTCATCGTATAAAATAAATTAAAAAAAATAGCAGAATCGAACTGAAAAAAATTTGTATTTAAATTTTCAATTATATCTAATCTTATGTTGTGTGTATCTTAGATGAATAATGATAACTTCAAATTATTTAATAAAAAAAATATATATATTTTTATTAATACATTGTGTTATATACATACATTTTTAACTGTTATAAAATAGAACTTCGCTAAGTGGGACTAATTGGGGAGTGAGGGTCCTCCGAGTTTGCAAAAATTCGAGTAAGGGTATTCTTTTTGTCATCGAGAATGAATATGATACATAATTAAAAATTGGTCCATTTACACGGGTTTTATTATGATGAGTACATATTGTGCTTTCAGAATATGCTGCTTGCAAAATTGCATAATATCGGAACAGTTAAATTACAGTTATTATTGTATCGATAATAGCTTACTCGGAGTTCGAAGCAGACAAAATGACATTTGGACGTCGTCTTGTGTTGAATCACCTCAGGTGAAGTGGGCCTGAAGATATGTCATGACTTATGCTCGGTCGACAAGATCGTGGACGAAAGAAGCTGCTGATTTTTGTTTAATTTTTTTCAAAATTTTGTACGACATAGTGAAGGACCGTGGCCCGTACATTTATCATTGAGGCGGGGACGTAAAGGCTGATTTTACCGACCGATACCGATAGTTTGAACAAACTGCCAATCAAGATGGCTTTCCTCCCCATTCTCCCTATCCCTCGTGCCCCTTCTTTATATTGCTGTATTTTTTTAATTCATATTTAATTCATATTTAATTATTATATTATTATTAGTTTGGTGACGTTATTGAGCGAAACGAAATATGCCGACATTGGGAGGCAAGNAGGTATAATAAATTTAGGAATAGTTTACAATGCAGATTGGAAATTAGTTAAGTGAAAATTACTAAATATAAATAAAGTCGATAAGTTATTTTAAAGTAATCATGAATGAAATGATTTGTTTTTTTTCAGATAATACAATATTCCTTTTGTGCTATCAGAAGAAAGAAATTAAGGAAGTTGGTATAGAAAATAATTTTCACTAAAGCATTACATAATTATTTAAAAATTTCGGGGCACCCTTGTGGCATACTTGCGGCACCCTAAGGTGCCGCGGCACCCGCTTTGAGAACCACTGTATTAAATGAATAGCCTAGTCTATATACATATTTATCATTCCATGATCTTAGCAGCCTTTATTAAAAAAGTATCTGATTGTTCTAGAATATTGATCGATGAAACAAATACAACGCGTTTTAGATTCTAAAAAAGTTTTTGTTTACTGATTGAATGTATCTAAAAAAATTAATAAATACCTGTATTCTAAATATTTATTAATTTTTTCAGGTTGCGTGAAACAAGTTTATGCTAAAAAAATAATAAAAAGATTGAGTATAAATATGTTAAAATATGTGTAAATGGAATAAAAATATTAAATATTATGATAAAATTGTTTTTAATCGAAAATCTTTCTATACAAGTTATTTGTTAGGTATGTTTCAGGTATTCTAGAAATAAAATTTTAAAAATTCGGGTTCTATTTATAAATTATTATTAATACATAATTAATATAATTATTTTGATTCCTATCAGAATTCTTATGTTTTATTAAAAATTGCAATGTTTTTTAAAGGAATTAAAAATAATTACTTATTATCAGCATGAAATCTAGAAAGAAAATTGACTAGTAAGCTGCTGCCGTAACCACTTCCTTATTATGAAACATTTCAGTCACTTCTCCACTAACGTTTTTAACCTTAATTACGAAATTAATACTGGATGGATGATATTTCATAATTTGTAAACAGATTTTTAAATCTCTCTCACGTGATTAAATATTAATAAATAACAATAGGTTAATGTGAATAATGCACAAATACAGAAAATTTGTTCTGTATTGCAGGCGTAAATTAACCCAAACTAAGAAGTAATATAAATGACTGCAATTCATTCTTAGGAAAATAATTATGTCAATATTGTGGTCATTAAGGTATTGTTAGCTTGGTGTTAAATTGTTTAGGATAAAAGAAATTGGGATAAAATATGATAAATTAATAATTGCCACTACAAGGTAAAAATGTGGTTGAAGGGAAAGAATAAAATTTGAAACCTGTTTATTTCATATTTTAAAATAAAATAATAAAAACTGATGAATGAAAATTATATCTATTAACGTTACACTAAAATTGATTTAAATTGTTTTTTATTGATTTTTGGTGAAATTATTGATCGGCGAAAATTCTTAGAAGCAGTAATCAAAGAGGTGAAAAATCAAAATTTAATATTTTTATCATATAAAATTATATTTTTCCGTGATCTTAACAGTTTCTATTAAATTATATTACATATATTTTACAAAATAATATTGTATGAAAATATGCACACTGTATATATGACATAATATTTGTTATGAAATTTAACAATTAATAATTGTAGAGGTATAATAAATTTAGGAATAGTTTACAATGCAGATTGGAAATTAGTTAAGTGAAAATTACTAAATATAAATAAAGTCGATAAGTTATTTTAAAGTAATCATGAATGAAATGATTTGTTTTTTTTCAGATAATACAATATTCCTTTTGTGCTATCAGAAGAAAGAAATTAAGGAAGTTGGTATAGAAAATAATTTTCACTAAAGCATTACATAATTATTTAAAATACAATTAAAAAATATACTGAAAATATAATAAATTACAGCAAAAGAATAGAATAAGAAGAAAAATTTCTTCATGATATGTCTAGATTTTAAAATTTTATTATCGTTGAATTGATGATTCCGTGGGCGTCGAATGAGTTGAAAGTTCTACGTTAATTACAAATTTATAGAATATAAATACGATTTAAATTAGATTAGTCGAATTCACATTTAAGCATAGCGGAGTTATATATTTGAAAAGGCGAAATAAAATATAAAATTATATAAATGGTTGCTAAATTAAATTCACATAAAATTAAAATATAACAATAAACAAATCAATTAAGCTAAATATAACTTAAATTTATTTTATATTATGAAATATATTTGTTAGAGAACATTTATAATAAAGGATGAATTTCATGTAATTTCTATGTAAATAACAGAATATAATAATTTACAATATATCTAAAATAATATTCAAGTGGCTATATAAATAGATTAATTAAATATCAATATCTATGAATGATACTTTAATTGAATTCATTTCCTTTGGGCTATTAATAAAACTTATTTTACTCTCATCGATTTTAAATAAACTAGCTTAAATTTTAAAATATTCTCTATCTAATATTTTCCATTAAAAAGAAATTTAAATTACTGTAGAGGAGAAATAATTTTATATATAAAAAGAACAGATCATCGATCATCATTGCAGTCATATATTCCAAAATCTCATATCTTCATTATATTTTTTGATATTGAGAATTAAAAGAAATGCATTTTATAAGGTTTAATTGTAAATTTCTTATAGCGATATGAAATTCACTCTAAAAACTCTTATGTAAAGCTCTCGACTTTCATTAATGCGTGAATTTAAGATCTATATTTAGATTTTGAAATCTTGATTTTAAATCGATTCATTAAAATCATAAATTCCGATATTAATAGTAAATTTGGTTCGATTTTAATGACAATTATGTATAATTTTAGCTTTATAATGAATAAATGCTCTAATAAATGCTTTTTTAAATGTAGTTTTTAAAATTTTGACAATATTTAAGAAAGTCTTTTTGGAAATTTTATCTCTAATTCCTTTTATTATAAAAGAAAATTTTTTTTCACTGCAGATACGAAAACTTTTCAGTTATGACTCATATAAANAAAAAAAAAAAAAAAAAATGTGCAACCTAATCTGCTGTTTCATGATTTGATCCATAAAAGTTATTATTAATCTTTGTAAATAAACAATAGACTTGTTAGTTTAAATTCAGAATAATTTAAACTAACAAGTCTATTCAGAATAATTTAATACAGCTTGTATAATATCAAAAATGATTCTCACAGGATATCAAATCAAGTAAAAATTGGGCAATTCCCTATCAAATTTTGATGTATTTTTTGAATATTTTATAAGTTTTCTAAACTAAAGATTTGCCAGTAATAACATTGTTTACACGTGAAATTTAATATACGGTAGGCCCTCCGTATACGCGAATTCAACCAATCGTTATTCAAAAATATTTGAAAAAATTCCTGAAGATTCCAAAAAGCAAAACTTAAATTGCTTGGGTTTTAAATATTCAGTGCTTGATTGTATGTATTTCTCTTTCAGCCCATTAAACGAAAGCAATCTGTAAATGTTGAAAAAGAAATTACATTGTTGCTGACGTGTCCTATGTACTGTACAGTACAGTAGTTATGTCTATGATGATTGCTTCTTCACTTAACATATGAAGACTTTTTCTTTGTCATTAATCTTTAAACAATACAGTATTTACTTAGCATTTACATTGCTTTGGGTATTATAAGTAATCTTGAGATGAGTTAGGTATACAGGAGAATGTTAATATGTTAAAGGCAAATGCTGTACCTTTTTATGCTTGAGCATCCGCGGGGGGTCCTGGAGCCAATCCTTTTGGATATCGGTATACGGGGGAAGGGCCTTGGAACTAATTCCCTCGTATACCGAGGAACGACTATAATTGATGCAATTTTATAAAATAAAAATACAAATTAAATCATCATTTTCAACATCAATTCTATTAATCATGGTAAAAGGTAGGATAACTTTTTTTTATAGACTCAATTGAGTTCATTAAAATTTAAATTGAAAAAATTTAATATCGTTGTCTCGTATATTATATTAAAGAAAGAAAGAAAAAAAAAGATGCAAAGAAATTAAAAGCATAATTTTTTAAAATAAGATTTTATATCATTTTACGATAAAAATTTTCAATCTAAAAACTGTTTATACTATGTTAAAATTAGAATATATAATTTAATTTTGTCTTTGTATTTAAGACTTTATTCCTTTTAATTGTTTATTAAATTAGACTGTTAAAAAGAATAAAATCTTAAATGAAAAAATTAAATCTCATAAATTATTCATGTATTAGATATTTATTCATCGTATAAAATAAATTAAAAAAAATAGCAGAATCGAACTGAAAAAAATTTGTATTTAAATTTTCAATTATATCTAATCTTATGTTGTGTGTATCTTAGATGAATAATGATAACTTCAAATTATTTAATAAAAAAAATATATATATTTTTATTAATACATTGTGTTATATACATACATTTTTAACTGTTATAAAATAGAACTTCGCTAAGTGGGACTAATTGGGGAGTGAGGGTCCTCCGAGTTTGCAAAAATTCGAGTAAGGGTATTCTTTTTGTCATCGAGAATGAATATGATACATAATTAAAAATTGGTCCATTTACACGGGTTTTATTATGATGAGTACATATTGTGCTTTCAGAATATGCTGCTTGCAAAATTGCATAATATCGGAACAGTTAAATTACAGTTATTATTGTATCGATAATAGCTTACTCGGAGTTCGAAGCAGACAAAATGACATTTGGACGTCGTCTTGTGTTGAATCACCTCAGGTGAAGTGGGCCTGAAGATATGTCATGACTTATGCTCGGTCGACAAGATCGTGGACGAAAGAAGCTGCTGATTTTTGTTTAATTTTTTTCAAAATTTTGTACGACATAGTGAAGGACCGTGGCCCGTACATTTATCATTGAGGCGGGGACGTAAAGGCTGATTTTACCGACCGATACCGATAGTTTGAACAAACTGCCAATCAAGATGGCTTTCCTCCCCATTCTCCCTATCCCTCGTGCCCCTTCTTTATATTGCTGTATTTTTTTAATTCATATTTAATTCATATTTAATTATTATATTATTATTAGTTTGGTGACGTTATTGAGCGAAACGAAATATGCCGACATTGGGAGGCAAGACACTTCCTCAAACCTTTGGTACTGGGGGACGAAACGGACCGAGGGTCTCCAGTATTAAAAAATATTTAATAAAAACTAAAACATATACAGTATATATAATACAGTTTTGTTAAAGTTTTTATTTACACATTTTAAATGTATATGTTACTGTGAATGATCGATATCTGGCGAATGTCAACATTCTCCGGTGAATGTCAGCATTCACACAGTCGTTTCGTGTATGTACGAAATATTTGCTAAATATCTATTTCTCACACCGGCAAATGTCGACGTTCAGCATGCACTGATGGAGAATGTTGAATAAAAGTATTTTTATCACGTTAAGACAAAAATGCAACTTTTTAATATGTCAAAATAGGAGAAAGCTTAAGTAACAGTACATGTAAATAAACTGTTGAACCTAAAATGAACAGTACGTTCTAAATCATTAAAGAAAATAATACAATAATAAACTTACACATAAATTATGTGATTAACGTTATAAATCGTGTGATTATACAAATCTTATTTATTGTAACAACATAAACTGTTATGGCACTTTGAATTGACAAGAGTTCCTTGCTTTTACAACTGCATCTATTCGTGGCACTTCTTTTTGCAATGACAGCGTGTATAGATAGACTTGCCCACCACTTTTCGAATTAGCTGCAGCTGCTTCTCTCAGTGATATTTCTTGAGAAGAAATCTCATCTAAGTAACTTATCGTTACAAATTACGAACGCATTACGGTTTTTTTTTAACTCTTTCTACCCTGTAGGTACTAAGAGGGCCTCTTTTTGCAGGCCCATTATGGGCTCGGCCAGGCCCACAATGGGGCTGCCGGGTGGTGAGGGATGGGGTCTGACATATCCGAACGGACCACCCCCCGAAAAATTCCTGGGGATTTTTCAACCCGTTCGAATTCGAACCCGGGTCCCCCAGAGCGGTAGGGTGCCACCTTGACCGCTCGGCCATCCAGCCGCTCATTACGGGTATAAAGCTGCTTGAAGGTATCATTTTTGTTTGTTAATTTATAAAAGTCGGAGTCTTCTATTCCAACAACAACCACCAACACATTTGGGGCATCTGTACGGCCACGGTCGACATCAGGGACTTGTATTCGTACGGTATTATCAATTTGAACAGAAGAAAACGGCGAAGAATTTGGCGACAGACTGTCGCCTCTCTGTCGACATCAGCTTCTCGGGTGTCGTTTGACCTCCACCAAAGCTTATCTGTGCTTGTTGACATACACAGGCGATTGTTCGAATATATAACAATATAACCAAACATTCAGTCTTTCACCGATGTGAAAGACTGAATGTTTTGTCATTCAGTCGACATTCACCGAAGAATATCGACATTCTCTAATTTCGGTCTTTCACAGTAACATATATACAGTAGAGCGTCGTTTATCCGAAAGCTGGTTATCCGAAACGCCTGTTATCCGAAAGCATTCCAGTCGACAAATTTAAATTTTTGCTAGTGCTGTGGCGCTGCAATCTTCGGCTATTTCTTGGGCTACTCAAATATTTTACGTTTTTGATACTAAATTAACATCTGAAGTATAATTTTTTATTGTTTTTATATTTTTCAATATATTTATTTTGTTTGTACAAAATAAAAAAATAATTTTTAACGATACAATAGTCTTCGTTAGGCTTAACATCGACGAAAATTCAACGCGAAGCGACACGCAACGGAGAAAAATTTCAACATGGGATAAATTAATATATTTTTTCGTACATGATTCGTTATCCGAAAAATAAGTTATCCGAACCACCCCAGTCCCCAATTGATTCGGATAAACGACGCTCTACTGTATTATCTTTATATATGCATTTACATGAAGATAATTCTGATAATAGAGAAATAAGTCAATAATACAGCCTATTTCAATATAATAATTATAAAATAAAATAGCTATTTATATAAATAATATTATTAGTCTATTAATTATCAAAATAAAATGCTTGCTTACGAATATATTAATGTGTTTAAATCTGTTTAATTCCAGGAAAACGGTAATGTCTTGAACCAAATATATGAAAACTAAATGTAAGAAATATCGATTATTTTATTTGATAGTAAATAATGGAAGGTCCTGCAAAAATTTGTTTTCGCCGAATTTCGGTCAAATCATTTAATTTTATTAAATATATAATAAATAATAGATCTACTTTTATTATTGTTATTATTTAAAATAAAAGTATAGGGTATGTCGTTCTTTATTTCTTCGAAGAAGGCATACAAAGGAATGTAAAGATATCAATTAGGAGCAATTCTTTTAAAAATAGTGAAATTCGAGATTCAAATACGGGAATTATTTTCTTATTTATGATTCGTTTAATTATGGGTATAATCTATTAAAGATTTCATTTAAACTTAACTAATAAAAAATGTTATCATCAACAAATCTTAAATACGGGGTGTTCATAAAGCCAATATGCAATTTTAAACGTTAATAGGTTTTATACTTCACCAAGAATAAAACTAACATTTGTTCTTGAAGTTTTTTATGTTTGTGTAGGTTTGAGTTAGTGAATTAAAAGACTTTTAAATTTTTTCATACCCTGTAACTAAATTTAATTAAATAGCGACTATAGAAGAAAATTTAAACCGTGTGTTCTGTACGTAAGAAAATTACGTACTGTAATTTGAACAACCTTAAGGTCAAAATCACAAACCTAATTCAAATCACTGAATAGCAACTGAGGAATGTTTTGTAGTGCTACAGCACTAATAGTATTGTAAATTAATATTTATCTTGCGTATTCCGTTTTATTTTTATCGGGTTGCGGATCCAATTAAATATAGTTTCAATTTTATGTGGTATAGATTATGTGCTCGCTGATTGGGTGAGATTTGTAAAACGTATTAATGACGTATGATATAATGGCGGGTAGTATAAATTCAGTGGTTCGCTGTAAGGAGAGACGTCGGGTGGACCCCTGGTCACGTTGGCATTCACATAAATGAAGCGGCAGACCAAGCCGCTAGTCATGATCCCATCGGCTCCTGGTGGAGACCTCTGACGGCACGTGAACTCATACGTCAGATGCGGGAATCGATCATCCGCAACTACACCGATATCTGGTCTACTATTCTTCGAGGAAAAGGTCTCGACCATCTCCGACCTTTTGTCCCTTGGATATACCGTCACGCCTCATCTCGCCACACAGAAACCCTATTGGATAGACTTCAAACTGATACGGCCCCCTTGAACAACTTCCTCTATTCCTCTATTCTCGACGCCAATTGCCTCGCCAGATTGCCCCCACTGTGGCTCGCCAGAAACTTCCGTACACTATTGGTTTGTCTGCCCGCAATACACACGGGCCCGCCAAGAGCTAGGCCGTCTCTTAACCTTGGACCTTACGATCGTCCGAACCTTAATTCCGATATACTGGCCTCATACCGACCTTCCTCCTCGCCAACATATCGAAATCTTGGAGCGTTTTGTTCACCGTACCAACTGCTTTGCCTAATTTCTAAGTGGAGTGATTCGGAGAAAAAGCCAACAGGCTAGAGCAGTGTTTCTCAACCTCTAACGAAGCGTCGCCCCCTTCAACGTAGTATCGCCCCCTTCAATAAAACCGTTACGTAGTATCGCCCCCTTCACTACAAAATTTCGATGCCGAAGGACAAGGCTAACGCCAAATTCGTACTGCATTGAATAGACTGGAGACTAGTATAATATTTGTTTAATTATTGTAGATATCTATATCTATATCTATATATATATATATTAGGGTTTCTCATTTCCCGGGAAATTTGCCTTCAGCGGGATTACGGGAAAAATAATTTCTTTTCCCGGGATCCCGGGAAATTCCGGGATGAGATAGTAAAATAGAATTTTATATGAATAAAAAAGATCATACAGAAATATCATATATTTGAATAATTTAATTTATTTTCTAGTAAGTAACTAAAGGTGTAGGGCCAATTACACCCATACGGACACGTTAGGCTCAATTAATTTATGTTCTCCTACATTATAAGATGAAAGTAAAATAAAGCGTTTCATTGGGAGTTTTAATGATTACGAAAAAAATACTATTTTATTTCTAAAGATGAAATAAAAAATAAACTAAAGTGCGATGAGTGATATTTACTTTCAGCAAGT